>NC_069505.1:464327636-464517614 GCF_027579735.1 Bombina bombina | reverse complement strand
GCCCATCTTGTTAGCATGGGTTACTACGTTTAGCTAGTACCTGATTGCCGCCCCCCTGGTCCATGTTTATTCAGACGGTCGTTAGTTCTTGTGTTGCCACAATAAACATGACCTGCGGGTTTTCTCTAACCATAAAAAGTTGTTGTGTCGTTATTTTGTTGTGTTATTTATTTCTACGTTTAGAAACTAAGTTGAGTTTATGTTAAACCAAGAATGTATATAGTTATAAGTTATTCTTTCCACAGAGGAGGATATGGCATTTAATCCCTTATGTACATCACACACACTACTAGATATAAACATGAGTACCATACAGACAGTTATGTACATCACACACACTACTAGATATAAACATGAGTACCATACAGACAGTTACGTACATCACACACACTACGAGATATAAACATGAGTACCATACAGACAGTTATGTACATCACACACACACTACTAGATATAAACATGAGTACCATACAGTTATGTACATCACACACACTACTAGATATAAACATGAGTACCCTACAGACAGTTATGTACGACACACACAGAATACTAGATATAAACATGAGTACCATACAGACAGTTATGTACATCCACACACACACTACTAGATATAAACAGAGTACCATACGAAGTTATGTACGTCACACACACTACTAGATATAAACATGAGTACCATACAGACAGTTATGTACATCAACACAACACACTACTAGATATAAACATGAGTAACATAGCAGTTATGTACATCACACAGCACAACTAAGATATAAACATGAGTACCATACAGACAGTTATGTACTTCATCACACACACTACTAGATATAAACCATGAGTACCATACAGACAGTTATGTACATCACACACACACTACTAGATATAAACATGAGTACCATAGCAGTTATGTACATCACAACACACTACTAGATATAAACATGAGTACCATAGAGTTATGTACATCACACACACACTACTAGATATAAACATGAGTACCATAACAGTTATGTACATCACACACTCAACACTACAAGATATAAACATGAGTACTATACAGTTATGTACATCACACACTACTAGATATAAATAAGAGTACTAGCAGACAGTTATGTACATCACACACACACACTACTAGATATAAACATGAGTACGCATACAGTTATGTACATCACACACACACTACTAGATATAAACAGTGATACCATACAGACAGTTAGGTACATCACACACACTACTAGTATAAACATGAGTACCATACAGTTATGTACATCACACACACACACTACTAGATATAAACATGAGTACCATACAGACAGTTATGTACATCACACACACACTACTAGATATAAACATGAGTACCATACAGTTATGTACGTCACACACACACACACAACTAGATATAAACATGAGTACCATACAGACAGTTATGTACATCACACACACTACTAGATATAAACATGAGTACCATACAGACAGTTATGTACATCACACACACTACTAGATATAAACATGAGTACCATACAGACAGTTACGTACATCACACACACTACGAGATATAAACATGAGTACCATACAGACAGTTATGTACATCACACACACACTACTAGATATAAACATGAGTACCATACAGTTATGTACATCACACACACTACTAGATATAAACATGAGTACCATACAGACAGTTATGTACATCACACAGAATACTAGATATAAACATGAGTACCATACAGACAGTTATGTACATCACACACACACACTACTAGATATAAACATGAGTACCATACAGTTATGTACATCACACACACTACTAGATATAAACATGAGTACCATACAGACAGTTATGTACATCACTCACACACACACTACTAGATATAAACATGAGTACAATACAGTTATGTACATCACACACACTACTAGATATAAACATGAGTACCATACAGTTATGTACATCACACACACTACTAGATATAAACATGAGTACCATACAGACAGTTATGTACATCACACACACTACTAGATATAAACATGAGTACAATACAGACAGTTATGTACATCACACACACACTACTAGATATAAACATGAGTACCATAAAGTTATGTACATCACACACACACACAACTAGATATAAACATGAGTACCATACAGACAGTTATGTACATCACACACACTACTAGATATAAACATGAGTACCATACAGACAGTTATGTACATCACACACACCCTACTAGATATAAACATGAGTACCATACAATTATGTACATCACACACACACACTATTAGATATAAACATGAGTACCATACAGACAGTTATGTACATCACACACACTACTAGATATAAACATGAGTACCATACAGGTATGTACATCACACACACACACTACTAGATATAAACATGAGTACCATACAGGTATGTACATCACACACACACACAACTAGATATAAACATGAGTACCATACAGACAGTTATGTACATCACTCACACTACTAGATATAAACATGAGTACCATAGAGTTGTGTACATCACACACACTACTAGATATAAACATGAGTACCATACAGACAGTTATGTACATCACACACACACTACTAGATATAAACATGAGTACCATAGAGTTATGTACATCACACACACTACTAGATATAAACATGAGTACCATACAGACAGTTATGTACATCACACACACACTACTAGATATAAACATGAGTACCATAGAGTTATGTACATCACACACACTACTAGATATAACATGAGTACCATACAGACAGTTATGTACATCACACACACACTACTAGATATAAACATGAGTACCATACAGACAGTTATGTACATCACACACACACACACTACTAGATATAAACATGAGTACCATACAGTTATGTACATCACACACACTACTAGATATAAACATGAGTACCATATAGTTATGTACATCACACACACACTACTAGATATAAACATGAGTAACATACAGTTATGTACATCACACACACACTACAAGATATAAACATGAGTAATATACAGTTATGTACATCACACACTACTAGATATAAATATGAGTACTATACACACAGTTATGTACATCACACACACACACTACTAGATATAAACATGAGTACCATACAGTTATGTACATCACACACACACTACTAGATATAAACATGAGTACCATACAGACAGTTATGTACATCACACACACTACTAGATATAAACATGAGTACCATACAGTTATGTACGTCACACACACACACAACTAGATATAAACATGAGTACCATACAGACAGTTATGTACATCACACACACTACTAGATATAAACATGAGTACCATACAGACAGTTATGTACATCACACACACACTACTAGATATAAACATGAGTACCATACAGTTATGTAAGTCACACACACACACACACAACTAGATATAAACATGAGTACCATACAGACAGTTATGTACATCACACATACTACTAGATATAAACATGAGTACCATACAGACAGTTATGTACATCACACACACTACTAGATATAAACATGAGTACCATACAGACAGTTACGTACATCACACACACTACTAGATATAAACATGAGTACCATACAGACAGTTATGTACATCACACACACACTACTAGATATAAACATGAGTACCATACAGACAGTTATGTACATCACACAGACTACTAGATATAAACATGAGTACCATACAGACAGTTATGTACATCACACACACACTACTAGATATAAACATGAGTACCATACAGTTATGTACATCACACACACTACTAGATATAAACATGAGTACCATACAGACAGTTATGTACATCACTCACACACACACTACTAGATATAAACATGAGTACAATACAGTTATGTACATCACACACACTACTAGATATAAATATGAGTACCATATAGTTATGTACATCACACACACTACTAGATATAAACATGAGTACCATACAGACAGTTATGTACATCACACACACTACTAGATATAAACATGAGTACCATACAGACAGTTATGTACATCACACACACACTACTAGATATAAACATGAGTACCATACAGTTATGTACATCACACACACACACAACTAGATATAAACATGAGTACCATACAGACAGTTATGTACATCACACACACTACTAGATATAAACATGAGTACCATACAGACAGTTATGTACATCACACACACACTACTAGATATAAACATGAGTACCATACAGTTATGTACATCACACACACACACACTACTAGATATAAACATGAGTACCATACAGACAGTTATCTACATCACACACACTACTAGATATAAACATGAGTACCATACAGACAGTTATGTACATCACACACACACTACTAGATATAAACATGAGTACCATACAGTTATGTACATCACACACACTACTAGATATAAACATGAGTACCATACAGACAGTTATGTACATCACACACACTACTAGATATAAACATGAGTACCATACAGACAGTTATGTACATCACACACACACTACTAGATATAAACATGAGTACCATACAGTTATGTACATCACACACACTACTAGATATAAACATGAGTACCATACAGACAGTTATGTACATCACTCACACACACACACACTACTAGATATAAACATGAGTACAATACGGTTATGTACATCACACACACTACTAGATATAAACATGAGTACCATACAGACAGTTATGTACATCACACACACTACTAGATATAAACATGAGTACCATACAGACAGTTATGTACATCACACACACTACTAGATATAAACATGAGTACCATACAGACAGTTACGTACATCACACACACTACTAGATATAAACATGAGTACCATACAGACAGTTACGTACATCTCACACACTACTAGATATAAACATGAGTACCATACAGACAGTTATGTACATCTCACACACTACTAGATATAAACATGAGTACCATACAGACAGTTATGTACATCACACACACACACTACTAGATATAAACATGAGTACCATACAGTTATGTACATCACACACACTACTAGATATAAACATGAGTACCATACAGACAGTTATGTACATCACACACACTACTAGATATAAACATGAGTACAATACAGTTATGTACATCACACACACTACTAGATATAAACATGAGTACCATATAGTTATGTACATCACACACACACTACTAGATATAAACATGAGTACCATACAGACAGTTACGTACATCACACACACACACAACTAGATATAAACATGAGTACCATGCAGACAGTTATGTACATCACACAAACACTACTAGATATAAACATGAGTACCATACAGTTATGTACATCACACACACACACAACTAGATATAAACATGAGTACCATACAGACAGTTTTGTACATCACACACACTACTAGATATAAACATGAGTACCATACAGACAGTTATGTACATCACACACACTACTAGATATAAACACGAGTACCATACAGACAGTTATGTACATCACACACACTACTAGATATAAACATGAGTACCATACAGTTATGTATATCACACACACTACTAGATATAAACAAGAGTACCATACAGACAGTTATGTACATCACACACACTACTAGATATAAACATGAGTACCATACAGACAGTTATGTACATCACACACACACACTACTAGATATAAACAAGAGTACCATACAGGTATGTACATCACACACACAGACTACTAGATATAAACAAGAGTACCATACAGGTATGTACATCACACACACACTACTAAATATAAACATAAGTACCATACAGACAGTTATGTACATCACACACACACTACTAGATATAAACATGAGTACCATACAGACAGTTATGTACATCACACACACACTACTAGATATAAACATGAGTACCATACAGTTATGTACATCACACACACTACTAGATATAAACATGAGTACCATAGAGTTATGTACATCACACACACTACTAGATATAAACAAGAGTACCATACAGACAGTTATGTACATCACACACACACTACTATATATAAACATGAGTACCATACAGACAGTTATGTACATCACACACACACTACTAGATATAAACATGAGTACCATAGAGTTATGTACATCACACACACTACTAGATATAAACATGAGTACCATACAGACAGTTATGTACATCACACACACACTACTAGATATAAACATGAGTACCATACAGTTATGTACATCACACACACTACTAGATATAAACAAGAGTACCATACAGACAGCTATGTACATCACACACACACTACTAGATATAAACATGAGTACCATACAGTTATGTACATCACACACACACTACTAGATATAAACATGAGTACCATACAGGTATGTACATCACACACACTACTAGATATAAACAAGAGTACCATACAGACAGTTATGTACATCACACACACACACTACTAGATATAAACATGAGTACCATACAGTTATGTACATCACACACACACTACTAGATATAAACATGAGTACCATACAGACAGTTATGTACATCACACACACTACTAGATATAAACATGAGTACCATACAGTTATGTACGTCACACACACACACAACTAGATATAAACATGAGTACCATACAGACAGTTATGTACATCACACACACTACTAGATATAAACATGAGTACCATACAGACAGTTATGTACATCACACACACACTACTAGATATAAACATGAGTACCATACAGTTATGTACGTCACACACACACACACACAACTAGATATAAACATGAGTACCATACAGACAGTTATGTACATCACACATACTACTAGATATAAACATGAGTACCATACAGACAGTTATGTACATCACACACACTACTAGATATAAACATGAGTACCATACAGACAGTTACGTACATCACACACACTACTAGATATAAACATGAGTACCATACAGACAGTTATGTACATCACACACACACTACTAGATATAAACATGAGTACCATACAGACAGTTATGTACATCACACAGACTACTAGATATAAACATGAGTACCATACAGACAGTTATGTACATCACACACACACTACTAGATATAAACATGAGTACCATACAGTTATGTACATCACACACACTACTAGATATAAACATGAGTACCATACAGACAGTTATGTACATCACTCACACACACACTACTAGATATAAACATGAGTACAATACAGTTATGTACATCACACACACTACTAGATATAAATATGAGTACCATATAGTTATGTACATCACACACACTACTAGATATAAACATGAGTACCATACAGACAGTTATGTACATCACACACACTACTAGATATAAACATGAGTACCATACAGACAGTTATGTACATCACACACACACTACTAGATATAAACATGAGTACCATACAGTTATGTACATCACACACACTACTAGATATAAACATGAGTACCATACAGACAGTTATGTACATCACTCACACACACACACTACTAGATATAAACATGAGTACAATACGGTTATGTACATCACACACACTACTAGATATAAACATGAGTACCATACAGACAGTTATGTACATCACACACACTACTAGATATAAACATGAGTACCATACAGACAGTTATGTACATCACACACACTACTAGATATAAACATGAGTACCATACAGACAGTTACGTACATCACACACACTACTAGATATAAACATGAGTACCATACAGACAGTTACGTACATCTCACACACTACTAGATATAAACATGAGTACCATACAGACAGTTATGTACATCTCACACACTACTAGATATAAACATGAGTACCATACAGACAGTTATGTACATCACACACACACACTACTAGATATAAACATGAGTACCATACAGTTATGTACATCACACACACTACTAGATATAAACATGAGTACCATACAGACAGTTATGTACATCACACACACTACTAGATATAAACATGAGTACAATACAGTTATGTACATCACACACACTACTAGATATAAACATGAGTACCATATAGTTATGTACATCACACACACACTAATAGATATAAACATGAGTACCATACAGACAGTTACGTACATCACACACACACACAACTAGATATAAACATGAGTACCATGCAGACAGTTATGTACATCACACAAACACTACTAGATATAAACATGAGTACCATACAGTTATGTACATCACACACACACACAACTAGATATAAACATGAGTACCATACAGACAGTTTTGTACATCACACACACTACTAGATATAAACATGAGTACCATACAGACAGTTATGTACATCACACACACTACTAGATATAAACACGAGTACCATACAGACAGTTATGTACATCACACACACTACTAGATATAAACATGAGTACCATACAGTTATGTATATCACACACACTACTAGATATAAACAAGAGTACCATACAGACAGTTATGTACATCACACACACTACTAGATATAAACATGAGTACCATACAGACAGTTATGTACATCACACACACACACTACTAGATATAAACAAGAGTACCATACAGGTATGTACATCACACACACAGACTACTAGATATAAACAAGAGTACCATACAGGTATGTACATCACACACACACTACTAAATATAAACATAAGTACCATACAGACAGTTATGTACATCACACACACACTACTAGATATAAACATGAGTACCATACAGACAGTTATGTACATCACACACACACTACTAGATATAAACATGAGTACCATACAGTTATGTACATCACACACACTACTAGATATAAACATGAGTACCATAGAGTTATGTACATCACACACACTACTAGATATAAACAAGAGTACCATACAGACAGTTATGTACATCACACACACACTACTATATATAAACATGAGTACCATACAGACAGTTATGTACATCACACACACACTACTAGATATAAACATGAGTACCATAGAGTTATGTACATCACACACACTACTAGATATAAACATGAGTACCATACAGACAGTTATGTACATCACACACACACTACTAGATATAAACATGAGTACCATACAGTTATGTACATCACACACACTACTAGATATAAACAAGAGTACCATACAGACAGCTATGTACATCACACACACACTACTAGATATAAACATGAGTACCATACAGTTATGTACATCACACACACACTACTAGATATAAACATGAGTACCATACAGGTATGTACATCACACACACTACTAGATATAAACAAGAGTACCATACAGACAGTTATGTACATCACACACACACTACTAAATCCACAGAAGAAGGCAGCACCTTGCAGTATTATAAAAATAATACTGCAAGGTGCTGCCTTCTTCTCTGGATTTATTGTGACTAAAGGGATTACAGCACCCTTTTTGGCCTGCACCTGACAGTGGAGCTGAGCTACAAATTGTTCTAACACACACACTACAAGATATAAACATGAGTACCATACAGACAGTTATGTACATCACACACACTACTAGATATAAACATGAGTACCATACAGTTATGTACATCACACACACTACTAGATATAAACATGAGTACCATACAGTTATGTACATCACACACACTACTAGATATAAACATGAGTGCCATATAGTTATGTACATCACACACACACTACTAGATACAGGGAGTGCAGAATTATTAGGCAAGTTGTATTTTTGAGGATTAATTTTATTATTGAACAACAACCATGTTCTCAATGAACCCAAAAAACTCATTAATATCAAAGCTGAATAGTTTTGGAAGTAGTTTTTAGTTTGTTTTTAGTTATAGCTATTTTAGGGGGATATCTGTGTGTGCAGGTGACTATTACTGTGCATAATTATTAGGCAACTTAACAAAAAACAAATATATACCCATTTCAATTATTTATTTTTACCAGTGAAACCAATATAACATCTCAACATTCACAAATATACATTTCTGACATTCAAAAACAAAACAAAAACAAATCAGTGACCAATATAGCCACCTTTCTTTGCAAGGACACTCAAAAGCCTGCCATCCATGGATTCTGTCAGTGTTTTGATCTGTTCACCATCAACATTGCGTGCAGCAGCAACCACAGCCTCCCAGACACTGTTCAGAGAGGTGTACTGTTTTCCCTCCTTGTAAATCTCACATTTGATGATGGACCACAGGTTCTCAATGGGGTTCAGATCAGGTGAACAAGGAGGCCATGTCATTAGATTTTCTTCTTTTATACCCTTTCTTGCCAGCCACCCTGTGGAGTACTTGGACGCGTGTGATGGAACATTGTCCTGCATGAAAATCATGTTTTTCTTGAAGGATGCAGACTTCTTCCTGTACCACTGCTTGAAGAAGGTGTCTTCCAGAAAATGGCAGTAGGACTGGGAGTTGAGCTTGACTCCATCCTCAACCCGAAAAGGCCCCACAAGCTCATCTTTGATGATACCAGCCCAAACCAGTACTCCACCTCCACCTTGCTGGCGTCTGAGTCGGACTGGAGCTCTCTGCCCTTTACCAATCCAGCCACGGGCCCATCCATCTGGCCCATCAAGACTCACTCTCATTTCATCAGTCCATAAAACCTTAGAAAAATCAGTTTTGAGATATTTCTTGGCCCAGTCTTGACGTTTCAGCTTGTGTGTCTTGTTCAGTGGTGGTCGTCTTTCAGCCTTTCTTACCTTGGCCATGTCTCTGAGTATTGCACACCTTGTGCTTTTGGGCACTCCAGTGATGTTGCAGCTCTGAAATATGGCCAAACTGGTGGCAAGTGGCATCTTGGCAGCTGCACGCTTGACTTTTCTCAGTTCATGGGCAGTTATTTTGCGCCTTGGTTTTTCCACACGCTTTTTGCGAGCCTGTTGACTATTTTGAATGAAACGCTTGATTGTTCGATGATCACGCTTCAGAAGCTTTGCAATTTTAAGAGTGCTGCATCCCTCTGTAAGATATCTCACTATTTTTGACTTTTCTGAGCCTGTCAAGTCCTTCTTTTGACCCATTTTGCCAAAGGAAAGGAAGTTGCCTAATAATTATGCACACCTGATATAGGGTGTTGATGTCATTAGACCACACCCCTTCTCATTACAGAGATGCACATCACCTAATATGCTTAATTGGTAGTAGGCTTTCGAGCCTATACAGCTTGGAGTAAGACAACATGCATAAAGAGGATGATGTGGTCAAAATACTAATTTGCCTAATAATTCTGCACTCCCTGTACAAACATGAGTACCATACAGACAGTTATGTACATCACACACACACACTACTAGATATAAACATGAGTACCATACAGACAGTTATGTACATCACACACACTACTAGATATAAACATGAGTACTATACAGTTATGTACATCACACACACACTACTAGATATAAACATGAGTACCAAACAGACAGTTATGTACATCACACACTACTAGATATAAACATGAGTACCATACAGACATTTATGTACATCACACACACACTACTAGATATAAACATGAGTACCATACAGGTATGTACATCACACACACTACTAGATATAAACATGAGTACCATACAGACAGTTATGTACATCACTCACACACACACTACTAGATATAAACATGAGTACCATACAGTTATGTACATCACACACACTACTAGATATAAACCTGAGTACCATACAGTTATGTACATCACACACACACACTACTAGATATAAACATGAGTACCATACAGTTATGTACATCACACACACACACTACTAGATATAAACATGAGTACCATACAGACAGTAACGTACATCACACACACTACTAGATATAAACATGAGTACTATACAGACAGTTATGTACATCACACACACACACTACTAGATATAAACATGAGTACCATACATACAGTTATGTACATCTCACACACACACTACTAGATATAAACATGAGTACCATACAGTTATGTACATCACACACACACACTACTAGATATACAGGGAGTGCAGAATTATTAGGCAAATGAGTATTTTGACCACATCATCCTCTTTATGCATGTTATCTTACTCCAAGCTGTATAGGCTCGAAAGCCTACTACCAATTAAGCATATTAGGTGATATGCATCTCTGTAATGAGAAGGGGTGTGGTCTAATGACATCAACACCCTATATCAGGTGTGCATAATTATTAGGCAACTTCCTTTCCTTTGGCAAAATGGGTCAAAAGAAGGACTTGACAGGCTCAGAAAAGTAAAAAATAGTGAGATATCTTGCAGAGGGATGCAGCACTCTTAAAATTGCAAAGCTTCTGAAGCGTGATCATCGAACAATCAAGCGTTTCATTCAAAATAGTCAACAGGGTCGCAAGAAGCGTGTGGAAAAACCAAGGCGCAAAATAACTGCCCATGAACTGAGAAAAGTCAAGCGTGCAGCTGCCAAGATGCCACTTGCCACCAGTTTGGCCATATTTCAGAGCTGCAACATCACTGGAGTGCCCAAAAGCACAAGGTGTGCAATACTCAGAGACATGGCCAAGGTAAGAAAGGCTGAAAGACGACCACCACTGAACAAGACACACAAGCTGAAACGTCAAGACTGGGCCAAGAAATATCTCAAGACTGATTTTTCTAAGGTTTTATGGACTGATGAAATGAGAGTGAGTCTTGATGGGCCAGATGGATGGGCCCATGGCTGGATTGGTAAAGGGCAGAGAGCTCCAGTCCGACTCAGACGCCAGCAAGGTGGAGGTGGAGTACTGGTTTGGGCTGGTATCATCAAAGATGAGCTTGTGGGGCCTTTTCGGGTTGAGGATGGAGTCAAGCTCAACTCCCAGTCCTACTGCCAGTTTCTGGAAGACACCTTCTTCAAGCAGTGGTACAGGAAGAAGTCTGCATCCTTCAAGAAAAACATGATTTTCATGCAGGACAATGCTCCATCACACGCGTCCAAGTACTCCACAGCGTGGCTGGCAAGAAAGGGTATAAAAGAAGAAAATCTAATGACATGGCCTCCTTGTTCACCTGATCTGAACCCCATTGAGAACCTGTGGTCCATCATCAAATGTGAGATTTACAAGGAGGGAAAACAGTACACCTCTCTGAACAGTGTCTGGGAGGCTGTGGTTGCTGCTGCACGCAATGTTGATGGTGAACAGATCAAAACACTGACAGAATCCATGGATGGCAGGCTTTTGAGTGTCCTTGCAAAGAAAGGTGGCTATATTGGTCACTGATTTGTTTTTGTTTTGTTTTTGAATGTCAGAAATGTATATTTGTGAATGTTGAGATGTTATATAGGTTTCACTGGTAAAAATAAATAATTGAAATGGGTATATATTTGTTTTTTGTTAAGTTGCCTAATAATTATGCACAGTAATAGTCACCTGCACACACAGATATCCCCCTAAAATAGCTATAACTAAAAACAAACTAAAAACTACTTCCAAAACTATTCAGCTTTGATATTAATGAGTTTTTTGGGTTCATTGAGAACATGGTTGTTGTTCAATAATAAAATTAATCCTCAAAAATACAACTTGCCTAATAATTCTGCACTCCCTGTAAACATGAGTACCATACAGACAGTTATGTACATCACACACACTACTAGATATAAACATGAGTACCATACAGACAGTAACGTACATCACACACACTACTAGATATAAACATGAGTACCATACAGTTATGTACATCACACACACACACTACTAGATATAAACATGAGTACCATACAGACAGTAACGTACATCACACACACTACTAGATATAAACATGAGTACTATACAGACAGTTATGTACATCACACACACACACTACTAGATATAAACATGAGTACCATACAGACAGTAACGTACATCACACACACTACTAGATATAAACATGAGTACCATACAGACAGTTATGTACATCACACACACACACTACTAGATATAAACATGAGTACCATACAGACAGTTATGTACATCACACACACTACTAGATATAAACATGAGTACTATACAGACAGTTATGTACATCACACACACACACTACTAGATATAAATATGAGTACCATACAGACAGTAACGTACATCACACACACTACTAGATATAAACATGATTAGGACAGGTGAAGGGGAGCTGATTATATGTTCAAAAATTCTTAAGAAATTACTTGAGAAAATATTGTTTACAATAAATTGTTATGAAAACTTTGTAATAGTGCAGAAATGTGTGTGTACTTAGTGCAATTTGATGTCTAAAATGAACTAATAAATGATATTAAAAAATGAAGAGTTTATGTAAAATTCGTTTTATATTGTTAATAGGCAAACAGATATATCAAAATTTATAACAAAGTTAAAAAATCTTAATTAACAAAAGGTCAGATACAATATTGATACAATATGAGCTCATACAGTTAAAAAACAGTTTGGAAAACAAACATTTAAATAGCATATATCTGTGCTCTTAGTAAAATTAATAAATCGCACTGCAGTGGATAATGTAAGACAAAAGAGTCACTGAAATGCCGGCTTGTTTTTGGACATCAGATAAAAAACTTTTTTAAGAGAGCCTTTAAATGGAACAAGATACAGTGTACCTTTGAAAGACGTATATTTCAATACTATTTGTAACAGGTGGCAGACTCCGTTGAGGAAAATGCTGTATAATTGAGTATACCTTAAGAATGGTTTTGTAGAATATTTCAAAGAGGTCTACAGAATACCAACATGTGATAATAAATGGTATGCTATTAGTAATAGCTTTAATTCTGTAGTGTACAGCGTTCAGCGTTTTCAAATATTCTTTTAGGTAGGATAAAAATGAAATAGTACCTGTTGTCAGAGGGCTGCTATTAGTAATAGCTATGGATCCTGAGATGTTTCATACACCTTTGTGGGTTACGGTGTCCCAATACTCTCAATCAGTATGGACTAGGATCTTTTTCAGGTCTCCGTTGCTTTGTGCTTCTCAGGCAGGTGAAAAGATTTTACAAGCTCTGATGACAGCCGACCTCCGTTACAGGATATCAAATTTGTATTGTAATCCAAAGTAGCAAGTAGTAGCAAAATTGTTGCAATCCAAAAGTAGCGAGTAATAGCAGTATTAGAAGTAGTCACGGTGTTGAGACTTTGCAGGATAACTTGAGCCGTTATCTACTGAGCGTGTTAGATGCTCCGTTTGGCAGCAAAAGAATTCAAATTTACCGGCTTCTTAGTTAAAAGTTTATGTTGGTTTTTGCTGTGGACTGTGTGAACCTGCACACAGTGTAATACAAAGATAGAGTGTGGGCAGCTCTACACGTTTCGGCCGTAGCCTTTATCAAGATCTTGATGAGTAAAATATAGTTATGTACATCAGACACACACTACTAGATATAAACATGAGTACCATACAGACAGTTATGTACATCACACACACTACTAGATATAAACATGAGTTCCATACATACAGTTATGTACATCACACACACTACTAGATATAAACATGAGTACCATACAGACAGTTATGTACATCACACACACTACTAGATCTAAACATGAGTACCATACAGACAGTTATGTACATCACACACACTACTAGATATAAACAGGAGTACCATACGGTTATGTACATCACATACACTACTAGATATAAACATGAGTACCATACAGTCAGTTATTTACATTACACACACACTAATAGATATAAACATGGGTACCATACAGACAGTTATGTACATCACACACACACTACTAGATATAAACATGAGTACCATACAGACAGTTATGTACATCACACACACTACTAGATATAAACATGAGTACCATACAGTTATGTACATCACACACACACACTACTAGATATAAACATGAGTACCATACAGACAGTTATGTACATCACACACACTACTAGATATAAACATGAGTACCATACAGACAGTTATGTGCATAACACACACTACTAGATATAAACATGAGTACCATGCAGACAGTTATGTACATCACACACAAACTACTAGATATAAACATGAGTACCATACAGACAGTTATGTACATCACATACACACTACTAGATATAAACATGAGTACCATACAGTTATGTACATCACACACACACTACTAGATATAAACATGAGTACCATACAGTTATGTACATCACACACACTACTAGATATAAACATGAGTACCATACAGACAGTTATGTACATCACACACACACTACTAGATATAAACATGAGTACCATACAGTTATGTACATCACACACTCTACTAGATCTAAACATGAGTACCATGCAGACAGTTATGTACATCACACACACTACTAGATATAAACATGAGTACCATACAGACAGTTATGTACATCACACACACTACTAGATATAAACAGGAGTACCATACGGTTATGTACATCACATACACTACTAGATATAAACATGAGTACCATACAGACAGTTATGTACATTACACACACACTACTAGATATAAACATGAGTACCATACAAACAGTTATGTACATCACACACACACTACTAGATATAAACTTGAGCACCATACAGACAGTTATGTACATCACACACACTACTAGATATAAACATGAGTACCATACAGTTATGTACATCACACACACACACACTACTAGATATAAACATGAGTACCATACAGACAGTTATGTACATCACACACACTACTAGATATAAACATGAGTACCATACAGACAGTTATGTACATCACACACACACTACTAGATATAAACATGAGTACCATACAGTTATGTACATCACACACTACTAGATATAAATATGAGTACTATACAGACAGTTATGTACATCACACACACACACTACTAGATATAAACATGAGTACCATACAGTTATGTACATCACACACACACTACTAGATATAAACATGAGTACCATACAGACAGTTATGTACATCACACACACTACTAGATATAAACATGAGTACCATACAGATAGTTATGTACATCACACACACACACAACTAGATATAAACATGAGTACCATACAGTTATGTACATCACACAAACACACAACTAGATATAAACATGAGTACCATACAGACAGTTATGTACATCACACACACTACTAGATATAAACATGATTAGGACAGGTGAAGGGGAGCTGATTATATGTTCAAAAATTCTTAAGAAATTACTTGAGAAAATATTGTTTACAATAAATTGTTATGAAAACTTTGTAATAGTGCAGAAATGTGTGTGTACTTAGTGCAATTTGATGTCTAAAATGAACTAATAAATGATATTAAAAAATGAAGAGTTTATGTAAAATTCGTTTTATATTGTTAATAGGCAAACAGATATATCAAAATTTATAACAAAGTTAAAAAATCTTAATTAACAAAAGGTCAGATACAATATTGATACAATATGAGCTCATACAGTTAAAAAACAGTTTGGAAAACAAACATTTAAATAGCATATATCTGTGCTCTTAGTAAAATTAATACATCGCACTGCAGTGGATAATGTAAGACAAAAGAGTCACTGAAATGCCGGCTTGTTTTTGGACATCAGATAAAAAACTTTTTTAAGAGAGCCTTTAAATGGAACAAGATACAGTGTACCTTTGAAAGACGTATATTTCAATACTATTTGTAACAGGTGGCAGACTCCGTTGAGGAAAATGCTGTATAATTGAGTATACCTTAAGAATGGTTTTGTAGAATATTTCAAAGAGGTCTACAGAATACCAACATGTGATAATAAATGGTATGCTATTAGTAATAGCTTTAATTCTGTAGTGTACAGCGTTCAGCGTTTTCAAATATTCTTTTAGGTAGGATAAAAATGAAATAGTACCTGTTGTCAGAGGGCTGCTATTAGTAATAGCTATGGATCCTGAGATGTTTCATACACCTTTGTGGGTTACGGTGTCCCA
This sequence comes from Bombina bombina, assembly GCF_027579735.1. NCBI lineage: Eukaryota > Metazoa > Chordata > Amphibia > Anura > Bombinatoridae > Bombina > Bombina bombina. Next base: position 464,499,780 of record NC_069505.1, on the reverse strand, counting down.
ATACTCTCAATCAGTATGGACTAGGATCTTTTTCAGGTCTCCGTTGCTTTGTGCTTCTCAGGCAGGTGAAAAGATTTTACAAGCTCTGATGACAGCCGACCTCCGTTACAGGATATCAAATTTGTATTGTAATCCAAAGTAGCAAGTAGTAGCAAAATTGTTGCAATCCAAAAGTAGCGAGTAATAGCAGTATTAGAAGTAGTCACGGTGTTGAGACTTTGCAGGATAACTTGAGCCGTTATCTACTGAGCGTGTTAGATGCTCCGTTTGGCAGCAAAAGAATTCAAATTTACCGGCTTCTTAGTTAAAAGTTTATGTTGGTTTTTGCTGTGGACTGTGTGAACCTGCACACAGTGTAATACAAAGATAGAGTGTGGGCAGCTCTACACGTTTCGGCCGTAGCCTTTATCAAGATCTTGATGAGTAAAATATAGTTATGTACATCAGACACACACTACTAGATATAAACATGAGTACCATACAGACAGTTATGTACATCACACACACTACTAGATATAAACAGGAGTAGCATACAGTTATGTACATCACATACACTACTAGATATAAACATGAGTACCATACAGACAGTTATTTACATTACACACTCACTACTAGATATAAACATGAGTACCATACAGACAGTTATGTACATCACACACACGCTACTAGATATAAACATGAGTACCATACAGTTATGTACATCACACACACACACACTACTAGATATAAACATGAGTACCATACAGACAGTTATGTACATCACACACACTACTAGATATAAACATGAGTACCATACAGACAGTTATGTACATCACACACACACTACTAGATATAAACATGAGTACCATACAGTTATGTACATCACACACTACTAGATATAAATATGAGTACTATACAGACAGTTATGTACATCACACACACACACTACTAGATATAAACATGAGTACCATACAGTTATGTACATCACACACACACTACTAGATATAAACATGAGTACCATACAGACAGTTATGTACATCACACACACTACTAGATATAAACATGAGTACCATACAGATAGTTATGTACATCACACACACACACAACTAGATATAAACATGAGTACCATACAGTTATGTACATCACACAAACACACAACTAGATATAAACATGAGTACCATACAGACAGTTATGTACATCACACACACTACTAGATATAAACATGATTAGGACAGGTGAAGGGGAGCTGATTATATGTTCAAAAATTCTTAAGAAATTACTTGAGAAAATATTGTTTACAATAAATTGTTATGAAAACTTTGTAATAGTGCAGAAATGTGTGTGTACTTAGTGCAATTTGATGTCTAAAATGAACTAATAAATGATATTAAAAAATGAAGAGTTTATGTAAAATTCGTTTTATATTGTTAATAGGCAAACAGATATATCAAAATTTATAACAAAGTTAAAAAATCTTAATTAACAAAAGGTCAGATACAATATTGATACAATATGAGCTCATACAGTTAAAAAACAGTTTGGAAAACAAACATTTAAATAGCATATATCTGTGCTCTTAGTAAAATTAATAAATCGCACTGCAGTGGATAATGTAAGACAAAAGAGTCACTGAAATGCCGGCTTGTTTTTGGACATCAGATAAAAAACTTTTTTAAGAGAGCCTTTAAATGGAACAAGATACAGTGTACCTTTGAAAGACGTATATTTCAATACTATTTGTAACAGGTGGCAGACTCCGTTGAGGAAAATGCTGTATAATTGAGTATACCTTAAGAATGGTTTTGTAGAATATTTCAAAGAGGTCTACAGAATACCAACATGTGATAATAAATGGTATGCTATTAGTAATAGCTTTAATTCTGTAGTGTACAGCGTTCAGCGTTTTCAAATATTCTTTTAGGTAGGATAAAAATGAAATAGTACCTGTTGTCAGAGGGCTGCTATTAGTAATAGCTATGGATCCTGAGATGTTTCATACACCTTTGTGGGTTACGGTGTCCCAATACTCTCAATCAGTATGGACTAGGATCTTTTTCAGGTCTCCGTTGCTTTGTGCTTCTCAGGCAGGTGAAAAGATTTTACAAGCTCTGATGACAGCCGACCTCCGTTACAGGATATCAAATTTGTATTGTAATCCAAAGTAGCAAGTAGTAGCAAAATTGTTGCAATCCAAAAGTAGCGAGTAATAGCAGTATTAGAAGTAGTCACGGTGTTGAGACTTTGCAGGATAACTTGAGCCGTTATCTACTGAGCGTGTTAGATGCTCCGTTTGGCAGCAAAAGAATTCAAATTTACCGGCTTCTTAGTTAAAAGTTTATGTTGGTTTTTGCTGTGGACTGTGTGAACCTGCACACAGTGTAATACAAAGATAGAGTGTGGGCAGCTCTACACGTTTCGGCCGTAGCCTTTATCAAGATCTTGATGAGTAAAATATAGTTATGTACATCAGACACACACTACTAGATATAAACATGAGTACCATACAGACAGTTATGTACATCACACACACTACTAGATATAAACATGAGTTCCATACATACAGTTATGTACATCACACACACTACTAGATATAAACATGAGTACCATACAGACAGTTATGTACATCACACACACTACTAGATATAAACATGAGTACCATACAGACAGTTATGTACATCACACACACTACTAGATATAAACAGGAGTACCATACGGTTATGTACATCACATACACTACTAGATATAAACATGAGTACCATACAGTCAGTTATTTACATTACACACACACTAATAGATATAAACATGGGTACCATACAGACAGTTATGTACATCACACACACACTACTAGATATAAACATGAGTACCATACAGACAGTTATGTACATCACACACACTACTAGATATAAACATGAGTACCATACAGTTATGTACATCACACACACACACTACTAGATATAAACATGAGTACCATACAGACAGTTATGTACATCACACACACTACTAGATATAAACATGAGTACCATACAGACAGTTATGTGCATAACACACACTACTAGATATAAACATGAGTACCATGCAGACAGTTATGTACATCACACACAAACTACTAGATATAAACATGAGTACCATACAGACAGTTATGTACATCACATACACACTACTAGATATAAACATGAGTACCATACAGTTATGTACATCACACACACACTACTAGATATAAACATGAGTACCATACAGTTATGTACATCACACACACTACTAGATATAAACATGAGTACCATACAGACAGTTATGTACATCACACACACACTACTAGATATAAACATGAGTACCATACAGTTATGTACATCACACACTCTACTAGATCTAAACATGAGTACCATGCAGACAGTTATGTACATCACACACACTACTAGATATAAACATGAGTACCATACAGACAGTTATGTACATCACACACACTACTAGATATAAACAGGAGTACCATACGGTTATGTACATCACATACACTACTAGATATAAACATGAGTACCATACAGACAGTTATGTACATTACACACACACTACTAGATATAAACATGAGTACCATACAAACAGTTATGTACATCACACACACACTACTAGATATAAACTTGAGCACCATACAGACAGTTATGTACATCACACACACTACTAGATATAAACATGAGTACCATACAGTTATGTACATCACACACACACACACTACTAGATATAAACATGAGTACCATACAGACAGTTATGTACATCACACACACTACTAGATATAAACATGAGTACCATACAGACAGTTATGTACATCACACACACACTACTAGATATAAACATGAGTACCATACAGTTATGTACATCACACACTACTAGATATAAATATGAGTACTATACAGACAGTTATGTACATCACACACACACACTACTAGATATAAACATGAGTACCATACAGTTATGTACATCACACACACACTACTAGATATAAACATGAGTACCATACAGACAGTTATGTACATCACACACACTACTAGATATAAACATGAGTACCATACAGATAGTTATGTACATCACACACACACACAACTAGATATAAACATGAGTACCATACAGTTATGTACATCACACAAACACACAACTAGATATAAACATGAGTACCATACAGACAGTTATGTACATCACACACACTACTAGATATAAACATGATTAGGACAGGTGAAGGGGAGCTGATTATATGTTCAAAAATTCTTAAGAAATTACTTGAGAAAATATTGTTTACAATAAATTGTTATGAAAACTTTGTAATAGTGCAGAAATGTGTGTGTACTTAGTGCAATTTGATGTCTAAAATGAACTAATAAATGATATTAAAAAATGAAGAGTTTATGTAAAATTCGTTTTATATTGTTAATAGGCAAACAGATATATCAAAATTTATAACAAAGTTAAAAAATCTTAATTAACAAAAGGTCAGATACAATATTGATACAATATGAGCTCATACAGTTAAAAAACAGTTTGGAAAACAAACATTTAAATAGCATATATCTGTGCTCTTAGTAAAATTAATACATCGCACTGCAGTGGATAATGTAAGACAAAAGAGTCACTGAAATGCCGGCTTGTTTTTGGACATCAGATAAAAAACTTTTTTAAGAGAGCCTTTAAATGGAACAAGATACAGTGTACCTTTGAAAGACGTATATTTCAATACTATTTGTAACAGGTGGCAGACTCCGTTGAGGAAAATGCTGTATAATTGAGTATACCTTAAGAATGGTTTTGTAGAATATTTCAAAGAGGTCTACAGAATACCAACATGTGATAATAAATGGTATGCTATTAGTAATAGCTTTAATTCTGTAGTGTACAGCGTTCAGCGTTTTCAAATATTCTTTTAGGTAGGATAAAAATGAAATAGTACCTGTTGTCAGAGGGCTGCTATTAGTAATAGCTATGGATCCTGAGATGTTTCATACACCTTTGTGGGTTACGGTGTCCCAATACTCTCAATCAGTATGGACTAGGATCTTTTTCAGGTCTCCGTTGCTTTGTGCTTCTCAGGCAGGTGAAAAGATTTTACAAGCTCTGATGACAGCCGACCTCCGTTACAGGATATCAAATTTGTATTGTAATCCAAAGTAGCAAGTAGTAGCAAAATTGTTGCAATCCAAAAGTAGCGAGTAATAGCAGTATTAGAAGTAGTCACGGTGTTGAGACTTTGCAGGATAACTTGAGCCGTTATCTACTGAGCGTGTTAGATGCTCCGTTTGGCAGCAAAAGAATTCAAATTTACCGGCTTCTTAGTTAAAAGTTTATGTTGGTTTTTGCTGTGGACTGTGTGAACCTGCACACAGTGTAATACAAAGATAGAGTGTGGGCAGCTCTACACGTTTCGGCCGTAGCCTTTATCAAGATCTTGATGAGTAAAATATAGTTATGTACATCAGACACACACTACTAGATATAAACATGAGTACCATACAGACAGTTATGTACATCACACACACTACTAGATATAAACAGGAGTAGCATACAGTTATGTACATCACATACACTACTAGATATAAACATGAGTACCATACAGACAGTTATTTACATTACACACTCACTACTAGATATAAACATGAGTACCATACAGACAGTTATGTACATCACACACACGCTACTAGATATAAACATGAGTACCATACAGTTATGTACATCACACACACACACACTACTAGATATAAACATGAGTACCATACAGACAGTTATGTACATCACACACACTACTAGATATAAACATGAGTACCATACAGACAGTTATGTACATCACACACACACTACTAGATATAAACATGAGTACCATACAGTTATGTACATCACACACTACTAGATATAAATATGAGTACTATACAGACAGTTATGTACATCACACACACACACTACTAGATATAAACATGAGTACCATACAGTTATGTACATCACACACACACTACTAGATATAAACATGAGTACCATACAGACAGTTATGTACATCACACACACTACTAGATATAAACATGAGTACCATACAGATAGTTATGTACATCACACACACACACAACTAGATATAAACATGAGTACCATACAGTTATGTACATCACACAAACACACAACTAGATATAAACATGAGTACCATACAGACAGTTATGTACATCACACACACTACTAGATATAAACATGATTAGGACAGGTGAAGGGGAGCTGATTATATGTTCAAAAATTCTTAAGAAATTACTTGAGAAAATATTGTTTACAATAAATTGTTATGAAAACTTTGTAATAGTGCAGAAATGTGTGTGTACTTAGTGCAATTTGATGTCTAAAATGAACTAATAAATGATATTAAAAAATGAAGAGTTTATGTAAAATTCGTTTTATATTGTTAATAGGCAAACAGATATATCAAAATTTATAACAAAGTTAAAAAATCTTAATTAACAAAAGGTCAGATACAATATTGATACAATATGAGCTCATACAGTTAAAAAACAGTTTGGAAAACAAACATTTAAATAGCATATATCTGTGCTCTTAGTAAAATTAATAAATCGCACTGCAGTGGATAATGTAAGACAAAAGAGTCACTGAAATGCCGGCTTGTTTTTGGACATCAGATAAAAAACTTTTTTAAGAGAGCCTTTAAATGGAACAAGATACAGTGTACCTTTGAAAGACGTATATTTCAATACTATTTGTAACAGGTGGCAGACTCCGTTGAGGAAAATGCTGTATAATTGAGTATACCTTAAGAATGGTTTTGTAGAATATTTCAAAGAGGTCTACAGAATACCAACATGTGATAATAAATGGTATGCTATTAGTAATAGCTTTAATTCTGTAGTGTACAGCGTTCAGCGTTTTCAAATATTCTTTTAGGTAGGATAAAAATGAAATAGTACCTGTTGTCAGAGGGCTGCTATTAGTAATAGCTATGGATCCTGAGATGTTTCATACACCTTTGTGGGTTACGGTGTCCCAATACTCTCAATCAGTATGGACTAGGATCTTTTTCAGGTCTCCGTTGCTTTGTGCTTCTCAGGCAGGTGAAAAGATTTTACAAGCTCTGATGACAGCCGACCTCCGTTACAGGATATCAAATTTGTATTGTAATCCAAAGTAGCAAGTAGTAGCAAAATTGTTGCAATCCAAAAGTAGCGAGTAATAGCAGTATTAGAAGTAGTCACGGTGTTGAGACTTTGCAGGATAACTTGAGCCGTTATCTACTGAGCGTGTTAGATGCTCCGTTTGGCAGCAAAAGAATTCAAATTTACCGGCTTCTTAGTTAAAAGTTTATGTTGGTTTTTGCTGTGGACTGTGTGAACCTGCACACAGTGTAATACAAAGATAGAGTGTGGGCAGCTCTACACGTTTCGGCCGTAGCCTTTATCAAGATCTTGATGAGTAAAATATAGTTATGTACATCAGACACACACTACTAGATATAAACATGAGTACCATACAGACAGTTATGTACATCACACACACTACTAGATATAAACATGAGTTCCATACATACAGTTATGTACATCACACACACTACTAGATATAAACATGAGTACCATACAGACAGTTATGTACATCACACACACTACTAGATCTAAACATGAGTACCATACAGACAGTTATGTACATCACACACACTACTAGATATAAACAGGAGTACCATACGGTTATGTACATCACATACACTACTAGATATAAACATGAGTACCATACAGTCAGTTATTTACATTACACACACACTAATAGATATAAACATGGGTACCATACAGACAGTTATGTACATCACACACACACTACTAGATATAAACATGAGTACCATACAGACAGTTATGTACATCACACACACTACTAGATATAAACATGAGTACCATACAGTTATGTACATCACACACACACACTACTAGATATAAACATGAGTACCATACAGACAGTTATGTACATCACACACACTACTAGATATAAACATGAGTACCATACAGACAGTTATGTGCATAACACACACTACTAGATATAAACATGAGTACCATGCAGACAGTTATGTACATCACACACAAACTACTAGATATAAACATGAGTACCATACAGACAGTTATGTACATCACATACACACTACTAGATATAAACATGAGTACCATACAGTTATGTACATCACACACACACTACTAGATATAAACATGAGTACCATACAGTTATGTACATCACACACACTACTAGATATAAACATGAGTACCATACAGACAGTTATGTACATCACACACACACTACTAGATATAAACATGAGTACCATACAGTTATGTACATCACACACTCTACTAGATCTAAACATGAGTACCATGCAGACAGTTATGTACATCACACACACTACTAGATATAAACATGAGTACCATACAGACAGTTATGTACATCACACACACTACTAGATATAAACAGGAGTACCATACGGTTATGTACATCACATACACTACTAGATATAAACATGAGTACCATACAGACAGTTATGTACATTACACACACACTACTAGATATAAACATGAGTACCATACAAACAGTTATGTACATCACACACACACTACTAGATATAAACTTGAGCACCATACAGACAGTTATGTACATCACACACACTACTAGATATAAACATGAGTACCATACAGTTATGTACATCACACACACTACTAGATATAAACATGAGTACCATACAGACAGTTATGTACATCACACACACACTACTAGATATAAACATGAGTACCATACAGACAGTTATGTACATCACACACACTACTAGATATAAACAGGAGTAGCATACAGTTATGTACATCACATACACTACTAGATATAAACATGAGTACCATACAGACAGTTATTTACATTACACACTCACTACTAGATATAAACATGAGTACCATACAGACAGTTATGTACATCACACACACGCTACTAGATATAAACATGAGTACCATACAGTTATGTACATCACACACACACACACTACTAGATATAAACATGAGTACCATACAGACAGTTATGTACATCACACACACTACTAGATATAAACATGAGTACCATACAGACAGTTATGTACATCACACACACACTACTAGATATAAACATGAGTACCATACAGACAGTTATGTACATCACACACACACACTACTAGATATTCACCATCTCTCAGTGTCTCTCCCCTCCCTTCTCACTCTTTCTATTCACTGTCTCTATGTCTCTCTCTTTACTCTCACCCCTCCCTTATCAATCATTCTATTCACTGTCTCTCTCTTCACTCTCTCTGGTCTCACTTTTCATGCTCTACCTTATCTCACTCTGTCCACCTCTTTTATATAAACAATCTTTCCCCTCTCTCACCTTCCCTCTCTTCAATCTCCTTTCTCTCTCTCTGTCCTGTCTGTCTTCTTTCTTCTCGCTCTCTCCTCTCTATTTACTCCTCTCCCTCTATACTTTCTCTTTTTCTCTCCTTCTCCAGCTCTCTCTTTACTCTCTTATCTTTCTCTTGTAAGAAGTCTCAAGTCCACGGATTCATCCTTTACTTGTGGGATATTCTCCTTCCCAACAGGAAGTGGCAAAGAGAGCACACAGCAGAGCTGTCCATATAGCTCCCCCTCTAGCTCCACCCCCCAGTCATTCTCTTTGCCGGCTCTAAGCAATCGGAAGGGTAAAGTGAATGTGGTGTTAGAATTGTAGTTTTTATTTTCTACAAGCAAGAGTTTGTTATTTTAAATGGTACCGGTGTGTACTATTTACTCTCTAGCAGAAAGGGGATGAAGATTTCTGCAGGGAGGAAGATTATTTTAGCATGTTGTAACTAAAATCCACTGCTGTTCCCACACAGGACTGAGGAGTACAAGAGAACTTCAGTTGGGGGGAACGGTTTGCAGGTTAGGCTGCAATAAGGTATGTTCAGTCATTTATTTCTAGACAAGACTGTGATAATGCTAGAAAAGACTGGTAATATCCCCATGAGGGAAGGGTAAGCTGTATTCAGAGACTAAGTATGGAATTTCAAGCTTACATAACAGGGCTAGTTTATGCTGGTTGACACTACTTCAGGGCAAACGGTTTTTATTGAAAATATCATTTTTTGAGACACTTTGAAGGTTCCTTTGGGTTTCTTTCAGGGGTTATTATCCACATGGCTATTACTAAAACACTTGGGAGTGTTTCTTTAGGCCTCACAAGCACCGGAGTGAGGTGGGAGGGGCCTAATTTCCCACCTCAGATGCGCAGTTATTTTGACTAGAAGTTCAGGCTGTTTCACATGGAGGGTCCTGCTGCAGTTTGAGGGCCTATAAGAAGCTTTTTCCCCACAAATCTGGTTCCTAAGGGCAGGTAGGGTAACAGCAGAGCTGTGGCAAAGTGCTGAAGTTTCTTTAACCGTTTGTTTTTGGCTACTGTCGATCCGGTTTGGGCACTAAGGGGTTAATCGTTTATATTGCTAGTGGTGCAATCTTACTAATGCTTTAGGTACATACTGTAAAAAAATTGAAAAGTTTGCTGCAATTTTTCACTGTTTTGCAAAATTGTGTGCCTTTTTTATCTCTTAAAGGCACAGTAACGTTTTTCTCAAAGTGTGTTTTTACTTGATTAAAGTGATTTCCAAGCACTCGCCCCCATCCTGGACAAAATACATATAGAATGGCTTAAATATCATCAACTAACAGACTTCCTTGTCAAACATCCACATAAGCTACTACTTTTTCGCTCCCATACGGGTTTCGAAAGCAGCTGCATCTATGACACCCTACACAGGGGCTTTCTATCTTTTACATACCAATTACTTATGCAGCCGAGCAGCACGTCCCTCCCCTCGTACACACAAAAGTGGGAAACAGAGATTGGCATTACACAAACCCCTAAGGAATGGCAAAAAATCTTCTCCTGCATGACAAAATCTTCCTCATCCATATATGTAATAAAAATGAATGTTAAGTTATTATATAGATGGTACTACACACCCCACCGACTTCACACCATTTTCCCTACACACTCACATTGGCACCCCCACACACATCTGGTGGACGTGCCCAACAGCCCAAAAATATTGGGAAGCTATCAGAGTCGAATTCGAAAAAGTTCTATCTCTAAGTCTCAAACTCGACATCTGGTTTTTCATCTTTAATAAATTTACCAAAATAACTTGCAAACTCCGACTAGCTCTACTGACTATCATGACAAACTCAGCAAAACGACTAATTCCCAAAAACTGGAAATGCAATACACTTCCATCTATCCAGGTCTGGAGAGAAACAACTACTCAGTCTCTCCAACTAGAAAATATCGCTTTACTCGTAACAAACGAATAGCCGACTATCACTCGATATACTTTTTGTGGGAGGAATATCTTAATCAGACACCCCCCACGCTCAAACCCACCACCTGAACATCCACTTCATAAACTCACATTCACTGACTACCCTTAGCTGACAGACCAGACGCCTTCTCTTATTACCTTAACTTGAACAGAAGGTCATTTCAAGAGCCCAATAATCACTGACACAACAATTTACGCCTCTGCAGGAACCATGTACGTATGAATATATACTTATACATCCATTTGAATTGTTCATTGTATTTTCTCATTCACTTAATTGAATTAATTTCTTTCTAACCTAGTTTAAATAACTTACATATGCAATCTAAATGTGTCCATTGAACGATAAATATACCCACAACTCATATATGTCGGGAAAAAAATGTATCATGTATATGGAATCATTGTTACCACATTGTTGCATATGTAACTGTTTTAATTCTGTGTTGTATGCAGTGATTTTATGTTCAATAAAGCTTTTGAAAAAAAGAAAGAAAAAAAAAAGTGATTTCCAAGCCTGTTTGTATTACTATTAGTCTGTTAAACATGTCTGACACCAAGGAAAATCCTTGTTCAATGTGTTTAGAAGCCATGGTGGAACCCCCTCTCAGAATGTGTCCCACTTGTACTGATATGTCTATACACTTTAAAGAACATATTGTTGCACTTAAAAATGTGGCCCAAGATGATTCTCAGACAGAAGGTAACGAGGTTAGCCCGTCAACCTCTCCCCAAGTGTCACAACCAGTTACGCCCGCTCAAGCGACGCCTAGCACCTCTAGTGCGTCTAACTCTTTTACCTTGCAAGACTTGGTGGCAGTTATGAATAATACCCTCTCAGTGTTCTTATCTAAACTGCCTGTGTTACCTGCAAAGCGTGATAGCTCTGTTTTAAGAACAGATAATGAGCATTCTGATGCTTTAGTAGCCGTATCCGATATACCCTCACAACACTCTGAAGTGGGGGCGAGGGATGTGCTGTCTGAGGGAGAAATTTCCGATTCAGGAAAGGTTTCTCCTCAGACAGATTCAGATACGTTGGCTTTTAAATTTAAACTAGAACACCTCCGCTTATTGCTCAGGGAGGTATTAGTTACTCTGGATGACTGCGACCCTATGGTGGTTCCAGAGAAATTGTGTAAAATGGACAAGTACCTAGAAGTTCCTGTTTACACTGATGTGTTCCCGGTCCCTAAGAGGATTGCAGATATCATTACTAGGGAGTGGGATAAACCAGGTATTCCCTTTCGTTCCCCCTCCTGTTTTTAAGAAAATGTTCCCCATATCTAACCCCATGCGGGACTCGTGGCAGACGGTCCCTAAGGTGGAGGGGGCTGTTTCTTCACTTGCTAAACGCATAACTATACCAATTGAAGACAGTTGTGCTTTTAAAGACCCTATGGATAAAAAATTAGAGGGAAAATTTTTGTTCAACAAGGTTTTCTTCTCCAACCTATTGCGTGCATTGTTCCTGTAACCACTGCAGCTGCTTTCTGGTTCGAGGCGCTGGAAGATGCGCTCCAGACGGAGACCTCATATGAGGACATTATGGACAGAATTAAGACTCTTAAGCTGGCTAATTCTTTTATCACAGATACTGCTTTCCAACTAGCTAAGTTAGCGGCAAAGAATTCAGGTTTCGCCATTTTAGCGCGCAGGGCGCTATGGCTAAAGTCCTGGTCGGCCGATGTGTTGTCAAAATCCAAACTATTGAACATCCCTTTCAAAGGAAAGACCCTCTTTGGGCCTGAATTGAAAGAGATTATTTCAGAAATCACTGGGGGAAAAGGCCATGCTCTCCCCCAGGACAAGTCCTTCAAGACAAAGAACAAACAAAATAATTTTCGTTCCTTTCGGAATTTCAGGAGCGGTCTCGCTTCAATCTCCCCTGCTGCAAAGCAAGAGGGTAACACTTCACAACCCAGGGCAGCCTGGAAACCTTACCAGGGCTGGAACAAGGGTAAACAGGCCAAGAAGCCTGCAGCTGCCTCCAAGACAGCATAATGGGGTAGCCCCAGATCCGGGACCGGATCTAGTAGGGGGCAGACTCTCTCTCTTCGCTCAGGCCTGGGCAAGAGATGTACACGATCCCTGGGCCTTAGGGATTGTATCCCAGGGATATCTTCTAGAATTCAAGGACTCCCCTCCAAGGGGAAGGTTCCACATTTCTCGTCTGTCTTCAGACCAGACAAAGAAAGAGGCGTTCTTACGCTGTGTAGAAGACCTACATACAATGGGAGTGATCCACCCAGTTCCAATTGTGGAACAAGGGCTGGGTTTTTACTCAAACCTGTTTGTGGTTCCAAAGAAAGAAGGAACTTTTAGGCCAATCCTGGATCTAAAAATTCTAAACAAATTCCTCAGAGTCCCATCATTCAAGATGGAGACCATTCGAACAATCTTACCAATGATCCAGGAGGGTCAATATATGACCACCATGGATTTAAAGCATGCGTATCTGCACATTCCTATCCACAAAGATCATCACCAGTTTCTCAGGTTTGCCTTTCTGGACAAGCATTACCAGTTTGTGGCTCTTCCCTTTGGATTGGCCACTGCTCCCAGAATTTTCACAAAGATGCTTGGGTCCCTCCTGGCGGTTCTAAGACCGCAGGGCATAGCTGTGGCGCCTTATCTAGACGACATCTTAATTCAGGTGTCGACTTTCCAAAGAGCCAAGTCTCACACGGAAATCGCATTGGCCTTTCTGAGGTCTCTCGGGTGGAAGGTGAACATCAAAAAGAGTTCTCTCTCCCCCCTCACAAGAGTTTCCTTCCTAGGAACTCTGATAGATTCGGTAGATATGAAATTATTTCTGACGGAGGTCAGAAAGTTAAAACTCTTAACCACTTGCCGAGTCCTTCATTCCATTCCTCTGCCATCTGTAGCTCAGTGCATGGAGACAATCGAACTAATGGTAGCGGCAATGGACATAGTCCCTTTTGCACGGATACACCTCAGACCACTGCAACTATGCATGCTCAAACAGTGGAATGGGGATTATGCAGCTTTGTCTCCTCAAATACAGCTGGACCAGGGGACCAGAGATTCTCTTCTCTGGTGGTTGTCTCAGGATCACCTGTCTCAGGGAATGTGTTTCCGCAGACCAGAGTGGATTATCGTAACGACTGACGCCAGTCTGTTGGGCTGGGGTGCAGTCTGGGACTCCCTGACAGCTCAGGGCTTATGGTCTCGGGAAGAAGCTCTTCTCCCGATAAAACATTCTGGAACTGAGGGCGATATTCAACATGCTTCAGGCATGGCCTCAGCTAGCTGTGGCCAAATTCATCAGATTTCAGTCGGACAACATCACAACTGTAGCTTACGTCAATCATCAAGGGGGAACAAGGAGTTTCCTAGCAATGATGGAGGTAACCAAAATAATCAGGTGGGCGGAGGATCACTCCTGCCATCTCTCAGCAATTCACATCCCAGGAGTAGACAACTGGGAGGCGGATTTTCTAAGTCATCAGACTTTTCACCCGGGGGAGTGGGAACTCCACCCGGAGGTATTTGCCCAGCTGACTCAGCTATGGGGCACTCCAGAATTGGATCTGATGGCGTCCCGTCAGAACACCAAACTTCCTCTTTACGGGTCCAGGTCCTGGGATCCCCAGGTGGTGCTGATAGGTGCTCTAGCAGCGCCTTGGTCCTTCAATCTGGCCTATGTTTTTCCACCGTTTCCTCTCCTCCCTCGTCTGGTTGCCAGAATCAAGCAGGAGAGGGCTTCGGTGGTTCTGATAGCACCTGCGTGGCCACACAGGACCTGGTATGCCGACCTAGTGGACATGTCATCTGTCCCACCATGGACACTACCAGTGAGGCAGGACCTTCTAATACAAGGTCCTTTCAAGCATCCAAATCTAATTTCTCTGCGTCTGACTGCTTGGAGATTGAACGCCTAATTCTATCAAAGCGTGATTTCTCTGAGTCGGTTATTGATACCCTGATTCAGGCTAGAAAGCCTGTCACCAGGAAAATCTACCATAAGATTTGGCGAAAATATCTTTTTTGGTGTGAATCCAAAGGTTACTCATGGAGTAAGATTAGGATTCCTAGGATATTGTCTTTTCTCTAAGAAGGATTGGAGAAAGGATTATCAGCTAGTTCCTTAAAAGGACAGATATCTGCTTTGTCTATTCTCTTACACAAACGTCTGTCAGAGGTACCAGACGTTCAAACATTTAGTCAGGCTTTAGTCAGAATCAAGCCTGTTTATAGACCTGTGGCTCCGCCATGGAGTCTGAATTTAGTTCTTTCAGTTCTGCAAGGGGTTCCGTTTGAACCTTTACATTCCATAGATATTAAGCTTTTATCTTGGAAAGTTTTGTTTTTGGTAGCTATCTCTTCTGCTCGAAGAGTATCAGAGTTATCTGCTTTACAGTTTGATTTTCCTTACCTGGTTTTCCATGCAGATAAGGTAGTTTTGCGTACCAAACCCAGTTTTCTTCCTAAGGTTGTGTCTAATAAGAATATTAACCAGGAAATTGTTGTTCCTTCTCTGTGTCCTAATCCTTCTTCGAAGAAGGAACGTCTGTTACACAATCTTGATGTGGTTCGTGCTTTAAAGTTTTATTTACAAGCAACTAAGGATTTCAGACAAACACCTTCATTGTTTGTTATCTATTCTGGTAAGAGGAGAGGTCAGAAGGCGACTGCTACCTCTCTTTCCTTTTGTCTGAAAAGCATCATCCGTTTGGTCTATGAGACTGCTGGCCAGCAGCCTCCTGAAACAATTACTGCTCAGTCTACCAGAGCAGTGGCTTCCACATGGGCTTTTAAAAATGAGGCTTCTGTTGAACAGATTTGTAAGGCAGCGACTTGGTCTTCGCTGCATACTTTTTCCAAATTTTACAAATTCGATACTTTTGCTTCTTCGGAGGCTATTTTTGGGAGAAAGGTTTTACAAGCAGTGGTGCCTTCCATTTAAGGTACCTTTTTTGTTCCCTCCCTTCTTTTCGTGTCCTAAAGCTTTGGTATTGGTATCCCACAAGTAAAGGATGAATCCATGGACTCGATACATCTTACAAGAGAAAACAGAATTTATGCTTACCTGATAAATTACTTTCTCTTGTGATGTATCGAGTCCACGGCCCGCCCTGGCTATTAAGTCAGGTAGTGTTTTTGTTTAAACTACAGTCACCACTGCACCCTATGGTTTCTCCTTTTTCTTCCTAACCTTCGGTCGAATGACTGGGGGGTGGAGCTAGAGGGGGAGCTATATGGACAGCTCTGCTGTGTGCTCTCTTTGCCACTTCCTGTTGGGAAGGAGAATATCCCACAAGTAATGGATGAATCCGTGGACTCGATACATCACAAGAGAAAGTAATTTATCAGGTAAGCATAAATTCTGTTTTCTCCACTCCCTTCTTCTCTGTTCTTTCTTTTTATGCTGTCTCCACTGTCCTCTCCTTTGTCTGTCTTTCTATACGATCTCTCCATTCTCTCTCTTTCACTATGCTTTTTCCTTTCACTTCATTATCCTTTTTTTGCCCAATCTCCAATCAACCTCACCTCGTTTTTTATTTGGTTAATTTTTGCATTTTGTTTTGAGGAGCCTCATATTAGAGCCTTGCCTAAAACCTTACTAACTCAGGAGCCACTTCTATTTTTTTGCTATCCAAAGCACAAATGAATTGCATAATTTAACATTAAAGTATTTAATAATACTTTGTGCAATAAAAATTGTTCATTTTTAATGTTAGCTAATTTTAGCTTAATATTGGCTAAAATGTTAGCTGGGTGCTAAGTCCATTAAATAGGTCCCGGGGAAAACACTGCTCTTCAGCCAATAAGCTAATAAGTTAGTCAATGCTCTCTAGGAAGAGCTTGTACTAGAAGATACTATCTACCACACCTAAGCCAAGTTCCACAGAGCTTTTAGTTTCTGTACATCAGTGAGGACTTTCAAGGTTGACCTACAACATGTCTTACTTATAGAAAAACCATCAATGTTAGCAGAGCTTTCAATATGGTCTCATATTCACCTCTTGATTCTCACCAATATGAAAAGCAGTTAGTTAATGCTCTCTAGGAAGAGCTTGTACTAGAAGATACTATATACCACACCTGAGCAAAGTTCCACAGAGCTTTTAGTTTCTGTACATCAGTGATGACTTTTAAGGTTGACCTACAACGTGTCTTACTTACAGTAATACAACAAATGGTAGCCTAGCTTTCAATATGGTCTTATACTCACCGCTTGACTCTCACCAACATGAAGAGCAGAGTTAGTTAATGGTCTCTAGGAAGAGCTTGTACTAGACAATACTATCTACCACACCTGAGCCAAGTTCCACAGAGCTTTTATTTTCTGTACATCAGTGAGGCCTTTTTAGGTTTACCTAGGCTACAACGTGTTTTACTTATATAAATATGATAGCAGAGCTTTTAATATGGTCTCATACTCACCTCTTGATATAGATCCTGCATACTCTTGTCTCAATAACTAGTGTGGACACCATTCTAAATGCAAAATGACCTTGTATCATAGTATTTTAATGGTAATCTCCCTCTTTCCCTCTATTGAAGTCCACAACACTCTAAATTCTAAATAAGTCTAAATTCTAGGACAAATGTATTTCCCTCTATTTAAGCAAAATGCATATTATATATTAGTTATTTTAAAAAAAATACCATACTTAAACTTAAATACTACAGACTTCTGTAATAATATACTGATTGAGTAGACCAAAACCATTGTGCCAATACCTTCCATAATATATCAGAGTTGAAGATTTACAGTCATGTCTATTTATATAATGTAAGAGGTAGGTATCTGGAATTTAGATTTCAGAATAACCTCTCTATAATGCATTAGAAGGGAAATAGGGTTCAAACTTTTACAATATATAAGTTGGAGATCTACAACCATACAAGGTGACCTAAGAGACACCTCAGCCCCTGATCTGCTGATTGTGACAGGACAGCATGGCTTCCCTATGTCTTGTGCTCTATTCAGATGCGTATTCCCACTCTTGTGTGTATTCCCTACCATCAGGAGCTTCCCCAGTCCTGTTTACTCAGGAAGTTATACACAAACATTTGCCGTCTGCTTTTACAGATGTGTATTTCTTCCTCCACCTTCAAGTACTGCCCTACTCTGGTCTACAAGACAGGATTCCATTTGCATGGCCCTTCCTAGCTTATTACCCCCTGCTCATATACACAATATTAATAATAATAATTTGTCCCACCTCCACTTTAACACAGAAGTTTTTTTTAATAATTTATCAATGACCCTATTCATATGTAATGAGAACTCTTTATCAAGTCTCAACCATGCTTAAAAGGTATTGGAAAATATAATGGCACAAATGTTGAACACTGAGCATTATAGAATATTATGGTCTATAACTATTTTAGCATGAAACGCATCAGACACAAGGATCCATGTAATGTTGGTTTGTTTTTAAAGGACATTTAATAAAAGATTGTTTCTAAATCACACTCACGAAGTGCACAGATTTTGGAATATTTAAATTGATGCGCAATTACTTTAAAAATCAAATGGTCAAATTTTCACTCCACCACTTTGTGATAAATACCATAAACACACCAAAAATAAACACCATTTTTAAATTCCTCCGATTTATTGTCATGTATTTGATAATTATTGTACAGTTCAATAAACAGATAGACATAACTATTCATTAATATTTTACTCTACTATCTTCTTGCCTGAAAATTTTGACCCACTTGGTTCCTCAAAACAACAATATCAGAATGTCTGCAATTACACTAAGTAACAGACTCCAAATAACATAAGATACTGCAATCCATTAATCCGAGGTGCTGTTGTACTATCGACCTACACAGAGTGTTTTTGTGGTATATAACATAATGCACTTAATCCGTTGGATAATTCTGTATAAAGTTCCTTCAAAAATATTAAATTAATTTATATATACAAAATGTGTAGAGAAAGTAGCACACACATCCAAAGTAACTGCCTGGTGCACTGCTAGTTAAGAGTGAATACAAAAGGTCCACTGTATACCAAACCTGGCTAAGGATAGATTGTAATACTGAAATGAAACAGGCAACACAGTCCTTTAATCCACAAGGTGCATAAACAAAAACAGGGCCTTAACCCATAAGGTTTCAGTTCAGGATTGAACCTTTATCAAACGGAACGCATAATAGACATAACATGTACCCAACAAGACCCCCCTAATATACCCCACCTAATTACAAAAATGTGAAACATCGAACAAATGAAAAACAATCACCCCATCGCAGGACGCCGTCTGCCTGAACACGCTGCAAACACTGACAGCGCAATCGCGCCAGTTGATGACGTCATCGACAGCTGCCACAGAGAGCAGAAGCAGCTATAGCATCGTCATGGCAACAGTAAACAAACCACTGTTCACAAACAAGTCCAGCGTATCACAGCAGATCTGGGGGGGCGATCTAAAAGAAAAAGCACCCCATACATATTGGTGCTGCCTAACAACATGAAAACATGCTGAGAGGACACAATGATCTAAAAAGATAGAAAAAAATGTATAACAATATAGCAAGTGCTTACTACGGTTAGTAGGATAGAACAACTATGCATTGATCAAACAATATTACAAAATAATCTAAGTAAACTGTGAGTGCCAATCTATACATACAAGTATCAATGGCCACTGAACAGGTTACCATATATACAATGCACACTAAATGTATATAATATATAAAGCATATCATCTTTTTATGATGCTATATACAAGTATTCAGTGCCCAAGATGTAGATAGAAACTTATACTCCGGTAGAGGAAGTTCCCGTAAGTGGCTGAATCATTTGTACCAACACCCAACACAAGGGGCCTCCACTCGATGATAGACTTTGGGTGTTGGTACAAATGATATATATATTTTATATATTATATACATTTAGTCTGCATTGTATATATGGTAACCTGTTCAGTGGCCATTGATACTTGTATGTATAGATTGGCACTCTCGGTTTACTTAGATTATTTTGTAATATTGTTTGATCAATGCATAGTTGTTCTATCCTACCAACAGTAGTAAGCACTTGCTATATTGTTATACATTTTTTTCTATCTTTTTTAGATCATTGTGTCGTCTCAGCATGTTTTCATGTTGTTAGGTGGCACCAATATGTATGGGGTCCGCTGTGATACGCTGGGCCGTTGCTATGATGTCATCGACTGGCGCGGTTGCGCTGTCAGTATTTGTTTTTCATTTGTTAGATTTTCACATTTTTGTAATTAGGTGGGGTATATAAGGGGGTTCTGGTTGGATACACGGGTTAAGGCCCTGTTTTTGTTTATGCACCTTTTGGATTTAGGGGATTATTTGCATTGCATCCCATGTTGCCTGCTTCATTTCAGTATTGCCATCTATCCGTAGCCAGGTTTGGTATACTGTGGACCTTTTATTTATATATATTTATTTATATGTTAAACATACACAGGGATGGAAAATAAAACAGGAAAGAAAAATTATTACATTACTCAATGCTAACCCCTTTGTGATATGTTCGCTGTCCGCATTGCTCTCAGGGCTGTAGAAACAAGGGTCTTGCTAAGAGCTGAAAGACCGCACTATTTCTGCATGTCTTACTGCCTGTTGGAAAGACTTGCGCTGATTAAGTCCTGGACATAAAACATACAAGGAACGTTGGCCGCCACAAAGGGATCTAATACGTGGGGGGGGGGGGGACATAATTTCTTACTAGTCCAAGACTGGTAAAAAAAATTTTTATTTTTCTCTCATTGTGTACCTCAAGCATTATCTTCCCTACACGGTTTGAAATCTAGAATACATTAGTTTTTTGTAGCATAAAATTAGTTTTCTGGATGAATTTTCTGATGCTTATTAAGGTTTGACTTCTGATTAAAAGATTTGCCACATTTAGAACATGAAAAAGGTTTTTCTCCACTATGAATCCTCTCATGCGTAATAAGGTTAGATTTTAGAGCAAAACCTTTGCCGCACTGGGAACATGAAAAAGGTTTCTCTCCTGTATGAATTCGGCGATGTCTCGCAAGATCCGACTGTAAAGTAAAAAGTCTTTCGCATTCAGGACACGAAACCAGTTTCTCTCCTTTGTGCATTTTCTGATGTGTAATAAGGTCCGACTGTCGCGAAAAACATTTCCCGCACTCTGAACATGAAAACGGTTTCTCATCTTGGTGAGCCTTCTGATGTGCAAAAAGATTGTATTGTCGGGTAAAACATTTCCCACATTCAGAACATAAAAACGGTTTTTCACCCGTATGAATTCTCCGATGTCTATTAAGGTCCGACTGCAGCGTAAAACATTTCTCACATTCAGAACATGAAAACGGCCGCTCTCCGGTATGAGTCCTTCTATGTCTATTTAATTCTGATTCTAGCGTAAAACATTTCCCACATTCCGAACATGAAAATGCTTTCTCTCCTGTTCTGATGTTACATAGGTCTTGTTTAGTCTCATTTTCAAACAAAAACTTGTTTTCGGCTGCGTGACTTATGTGATATGGATTAATCGTATGATCAAAGATTTTTCCACATGGTGAAGACGCTAGTGGTTTATTCCTTGCCTGCAAAAGCTGATGGCTACCAAAAAGCATGTCTTTGGTCATATACCTGCCATGTTCACAATCAAATGTATTCAATATGGAGTGAAGCGGTTGTTGTTCTGGCAAATTACACTCATTCTCATATTTCTTTTCATTTTTATGAATTTGTGATGATATGGCATCATTATTGTAGCTACAGTTTAAGGGATTTTCATGGCTTTGTTCAACATTCCAGCTCATTGAGTCATCTGTTTAAAAAAAAATAAAAAATACTTAATAGGCTTGTAATGCCGATACTGTACATATATAAAACATTTATTTTGTGTACATAGCTTTTGTAATGCTGTACTTAATTACTGATATATACTATGCCTATATACACAATTATTTTGTGTACAGACCTTTTGTAATGCAGCATTAATTACTGATATATACTGTACATGTACAGTGGATAAAAAAAGTATACACACCCCTGTTAAAATGTCAGGTTTTTGTGATGTAAAAAAAAAAAAAAAAAAGAGACAAAAATAAATAATTTCAGAACCTTTTCCACCTTTAATGTGACCTATAAACTGTACAACTCAATTGAAAAACAAACAAATCTTTTAGGTGAGGGGAAGTAAAAATAAAATAATATGGTTGCATAAGTGTGCACACCCTTAAACTAATACTTTGTTGAAGCACCTTTAGATTTTATTACAGCACTCAGTCTTTTTGTTTATGAGTCTATCAGCATGGCACATATTGACTTGGCAATATTTGCCCACTCTTCTTTGCAAAAACACGCCAAATCTGTTAGATTGCGAGGGCATCTCCTGTGCACAGCCCTCTTTAGATTACCCCACAGAGTTTCGATCGGATTCAGGTCTGGGATCTGGCTGGACCATTCCAAAACTTTAATCTTCTTCTGGTGAAGCCATTCCTTTGTTGATTTGGATTTATGCTTTGGGGCGTTGTCATGCTGAAAGATGAAGTTCCTCTTCATGTTCAGCTTTCTAGCAGAAGCCTGAAGGTTTTGTGCCAATATTGTCTGGTATTTGGAACTGTTCATAATTCCCTCTATCTTAACTAACGCCCCAGTTCCAGCTGAAGAAAAACCCCAAAGCACGATGCTGCCACCACCATGCTTCACTGTGGGTATGGTGTTCTTTTGGTGATGTGCAGTGTTGTTTTTGCGCCGAACATATCTTTTGGAATTATGGCCAAAAAGTTCAACCTTGGTTTCATCAGACCATAACACCTTTTCCCACATGCTTTTGGGAGATTTTTGTTTTTGCAAAATTTAGTCGGGCTTGGATGTTTTCCTTCGTAAGAAAAGGCTTCTGTCTTGCCACTCTACCCCATAACCCAGACATATGAAGAATATATGAGATTGTTGTCACATGTACCACACAGCCAGTACTTGCCAGATACTCCTGCAGCTCCTTTAATGGTGCTGTAGGCCTCTTAGTAGCTTCCCAGACCAGTTTTCTTCTCGTCATTTCATCAATTTTGGAGGTGATGGGTATATGTGTGTATGTATGTATATGTATATATATATATATATATATATATATATGTGTATATGTGTGTATATATATATATTATATAGATTATGTTATATGGGTAATTTGAATCTCACATATTAAGCATATTGAGGGTAACTTTAAATCTAGTATCAAATGTTTATAAAGCAGCATTCCACAAGTTTCTTTCTGTATAAGTTGTAACATATGTTTCTAATATAAGTTCCTCTCTACAAATGGATATGGGCATATTCTGTTATGTGCTATAACAACATTCTTATTTCCTGTGGGCCCCTTATGCAGATGTGAAGTTAACTACGTTTTTTATATATTTCCTGTGACCTCATGTATGACGTATACATTCCTATAAATTCTTTGTGTGTTCTTCAAATAAACGGGACTTTTGTGAAAACACTCAGTTGCATGTGTGTGTGATTTTAGTGGTCACCCCAGGGCCCTGAAGAAAACGTGTGCCGCACCCTTATCAGCCAGAGCAGAGCTAAGGAACAAAAGAAGTGACCCTACAAAACTGGCGTCAGAAGTGGAATGAAACAGGGAACTCTCGGAAGGTGAGTTGAACAAAGAGTCTTTTTATTCTGACCTTTTTTCTCTTACCACGAGACCCCTTAAGTTTCATTTTACATAAGAATAGTTGGGGAATATATATATGTGAATCTTTGGTAGATTCTAAAAGAGGAATAGTAGATTTTTTTGGTAAAAATCAGGTTAAATATATATATATGAATCTTTGGTAGATTCTAATCAAATCTTAAAAAAATAAAAAAAATAAAAAAAAATAAAAAGGGAATAAGATTTCTTTGGTAGAAATCAGGTTATATAAAGTCTGGCTGAAGGGTTAAAACACACGTTTTCTTATTGCTTGCTTTTGAAATATTGCTGTATGGCTAACATTGTTTTAAAGTTATAAGATAAATACTGCATTGTTTATATGAATTCTTATGCTGCTTGTTTTTAAATATGCTGTATGGCAAAATACTGTTTATTTGTATAAAGTGTTAAGGAAGTAAAATACTGCTTATTGTTTAAAGTATTAAGAAAGTAAACTGTTGCTTATATGTATTGCTGTTTTTAAATGTTAGTAAAAGGCTACATTTTTTCTGGTGAAGGGTGACCTTTGACCTAGAGATAATTAATGCCAGAAACTACTGAAAGAATCAGCATAGTGATATTTTTTTTTCTTTCTCTTGTTGTAAACTTAAGCATTAAGCACAATAACTGGTAACGGAGTACAACCATTCTAGTTAATGTGGTTTATGCAAAAAGATTCAATAATTAATTGCTCTTAAAGGTAAAGGTATTGTATTTTTTATTTTTATTATTTTTTTATTTTTTATTATTTATTTTTTTTGTGTTGTATTATATTTTGTTATAAAAGTTTTAAAAGATAAGTTAGGAGTTGAGAATGGGCAAATCCCAGTCTAAACAATTTCCATCACCTATGCAAGGAGAAAAATGTAAAGATTATGTGGGAAAATATAGCAGATTGGACAGAAGCTATGAGAAGCTCTGATCCATTCCCCAGAGAGGGGGATAATGATACATTTCATATGAATATGGTAAAAGGGTTGTGTCTAGGTGATGAAGAGGCATTTCCATGGTATAATGGTGATCCAAGATGGTTATATGGATTATATGAAAAAGGGTGGGGAAAATTGGCTGACTGTTGCTCCATACTGGCGATATATTGATATAGATGGGAATAAAAAGAAGGGTAAAAGTGAGAAGCAAAAACAGAAAGCATATTCACCCCCCCCCTGCCCCATATAATGCCCCTCACCTACCTTTGCCATCATATAACAGACTATATCCTAGCCTCCCATCCCCTAGTGACATAGATCTAGAGACTATTGCTATTGCCTCTGCTCAGGTACCCCAGGAATGGACCTTGCCAGGACCTTCTGTAACTCCCCGATACCAGGTCACTAAACCCCCAATTATGCCCAAACCCCCGATTAAGGTTGAACCAGTAACACCTTCCTACCCCCCTACAATAACCCCACAATATAAAAGAGGGAATGAAGAAGTAGAGGAGGAGGAGGCAGCTGTACCAGAAGCTAGTATGCCATTTCTTACTGTGGGAGACCAATTAATTATTAAACCTTTGTCCCCGGGTGAATTAAGGGAAATTACCAAGGGAGCCCCAAACCCCCGTCAACATCCATCAGCTTGTATTATGTATTTAAAAAGAATGTTACAAGGACAAAACATGACACAGACAGATATAAGAATTATTATTGATGCACTTCTAGACTATGACCCTGAATCAGGTTGGGAGTGGGGTAATGTAAAGAGTATTAGTAAATTGAGTCGAGATCCAACAATTAACTATGCCCTAAACACACGTGAAGGACTTGATGAAATGTGGACAGAATTAAGTATAGAAATGCATAGAATATGGAAGGATAAACAAAGTATGTCAATTGCACTAGCGTGCAAACAGAATACAAAGGAAACAGTAGTAGAATTTGTTAAGCGTTTTTATAAATGCTGGAAGGAAGAGGCTGGAATGGAATCAGGAGATGCAATGGGCTCTCTGAAGGTCCAGACTTGCATTAGTAATATGCAACCTCAGCTTTCCTTGTTGGTGAAACAACTTGTCTCTGATTGGCCAGAGTTGACTCCAGCAGAATTCTTGAAAAGAATTCATGAAAAAGAAGGGGCAGGTTGTTTTGACATCAGGAAATTAGAGGGAAAAAACGCTGCTTTTTATCAAAAGCAGAGTTTACAACATTGTGATCCATTCCAGGCCAGGGAAAGGGATAATACAGGGAGTAATAGAATGTTTGTGAGAGGTAGAGGGAGAGCTAGAGGAAGAGCTAGAGGGAATTATACTTCAAACAGAACACATTGTTTTAACTGTGGGGAACAGGGACATTGGAAAAATGAATGCCCAAAACCCCGTAATAATTCTGGCCCCCCTTACAATCCCCGACAGTATAACAGACAGCCTTACATAGCCCCTGCACCCATGGAGGCACCCAAACACAACATACAATGGCCATAGGGGTGCCTAGAAGGTAGCACTCCAATTTTTCCAGTGGTGTCAACAAGTTATCATGAGCAACCGTACTTAGTCCTAGAAGTAGAGGGAGAACCCCTACCATTTCTAGTAGACACAGGAGCTACATGCTCTGCCTTATGCTCAGATATGTATGATGGCATTACTGGAAAATCTGAACCTTCTCTAGGGATTAATGGAGTGCTGACTCAGACTCGCATCACACCGCCACTTGAAGTTAGGGTACCCTGTACTGGCCAACAACTTTTGCACCCATTTCGTATTATAACTGGGTGTCCCCTTAACATTTTGGGTCGTGATCTTATGGGTCCCCTTGGTTTGAAAGTAGCTGTCACTAGACAGGGTGGGTTAGACGTGAGTCTAGGGTCCACTAACCTGTGTTTTTTTAATGACATATTGACAGATGTCCCATCCTCTGTATGGGCATCTTCAAAACTTGACGTTGGTTTAGTTCAGTGTACCCCATATAAAGCCAGATTAAAACCTAATACTACTCCAGTGTTTATTAAACAATATCCATTGTCTAGAGAAAAGAAAGAAGGGATAAGACCCATGATAGAGGAATTCCTTAAACAAGGAATCCTCCGTCCAGTAGTTTCTCCCTATAATACCCCCATAAATCCGATCCCAAAGAAAGACAATGAATATAGGTTAGTACAAGACCTAAGGGCAATTAATGAAATAGTAATCCCAATTGCCCCAATTGTCCCAGATGTTACAACCTTACTCACAGCCATTCCACATGATGCCTGTATATTTACAGTCATTGATTTAGCTAACGCATTTTTTTCAGTCCGATTGGACCCTGAGACACAGCTACTTATGGCTTTTTATTATGATGGGCGTCAGCTTACCTGGACACGCCTCCCTCAAGGCTATGTGGCCTCACCTGCGGTCTACTCGCTGGTGCTCCAACGTACTTTGCGGTCATGGACTCCCAGCCACGGTTCCGTCCTCCTTCAGTACGTTGATGACCTACTGTTGTGTAGTCCTAACCAGGAGGCTAATACAGTAGATACAATAAGTCTGTTAAAACACCTTGCTGCTGAAGGTCATAAAATAGCAAAACATAAGCTACAAGTAGGAGTGACAAAAGTGGATTACCTTGGTTTTGTGCTTTCCCAAGGCCACCGGTCCATTAGTCCCAAACGAATCCAAGCGATTCAACAGATCCCAAAGCCAGTTACTAGAAAGGACATGCTCACCTTTCTAGGTATGATTAATTATTGCAGACAATGGATTCCTGAGTGCTCCCATCATGATTCCATTCTAAGGCAAGCCACAAAAGGGGATAGCCCTGAACATATACAATGGACCACAGACATGACTAAATCCTACATAGCTCTGAAGACTAGCATTATTAGTGCCCCTGCTTTAGGACTACCTGATTATTGTAAACCATTTCACTTGTATGCGAGGGACAATTGTAAAACCATGGCTGCTGTCTGTGCCCAAGAGCATGGTGGAGGCAATATGCGTCCCGTAGCTTTCTTTTCCAAAGTAGTTCCAATACCGGTACAAGGGATGCCGGCGTGTCTCCGAGCATTGCCAGCTTGCGCCATGGCTGTAGAGATGGTTGAAACAATCACATTAGGCCATCCAATAGTACTACACACTAGTCACCAAGTTTTACATCTTGTAAAAAATGTCACTACCCAACACATGACTTCTCAAAGACTTTCTGGTTATGAATGTATATTACTGAATAATACAAATCTGACTATTAAATATAGTAGTGTATCCTCAGGGCCAACTCATATACTTAGTGCCTTACTTACAGGATCACCAGACTTTCCAACAGATCATGATTGTATAGAGGTAATACACCACATTACCACACCAAGACATGACTTGATGGATAAACCTTTTGACCATGCTGATAATGTGTTTGTTGATGGTTCTTGTTCCCGACCTAGTGATGGTATTTATAAGACAGGCTATGTCGTTGTGCAACTACCAGACATTGTTCTAGATGCAGGCCCCATTCCTTATCCTTCTGCACAAGCTGCAGAATTAATAGCACTTACAAAAGCATGTAAATTGTTTGAAAATAAATCTGTTAACATTTACACTGACTCTCGCTATGCTTTTGGGGTTGTGCACGATTTTGGTATGATATGGAAACAACGTGGTTTTGTTTCAGCAGATGGCAAGACCATCTCTCATACAGACCTGATTAATGACCTTTTAGAGGCCATACAACTCCCAAAGGACATAGTGATCATACATTGCCGTGCACATACATACAAGTCTGACCCTATTTCCTTGGGTAATGCACTTGCAGATAAAATTGCTAAAGAGGCTGCTTATGTTTCTCATACACCCAAATCCACCATCCGTATGTATGCTGTTTTAGCCCCACCTTCATGTCCTACAGACCATATGCTTCTTGAACTCCAGGGACATGCCACTCCTAGTGACATATCTTTCTGGACTACTAATGGGTTAGCTTTAGATGAGAATGGTTTGTTTTCTAAAGAGGGGAAGGTGGGCATACCGGAAAGCAGTGCACCACTCTTTATAGCACAAGCCCATGGTGTTGGACACCTAGGTATAAAACCAACAACTAACTTGTTGAAGCAATCTTTCTACATTAGAGGTATAGGTGATCATTGCAAGGCATATATTAATAGATGTGTATATTGCTTACAGACCAATGCAACCATTCCCAATAAAGCCCAGCATGACCACTTACCCCCACCTACAGCCCCATTCACACATCTACAAATTGATTTTACACATATTCCAAAAACTGGCACTAAACAATTATATCTGCTTGTAATAGTTGACCAATTTTCTAAGTGGCCAGAAGCTTTTGTTACCCAGAGGGAAGATGCAAAAACAGTCGCTAAAATTTTAGCCACTGAAATAATTCCCAGATTTGGTTGTCCGCTTCAGATTAATTCTGATAACGGTCCAGCGTTCATTAGTAAAATCACACATGAGTTAGTAGAATGGTTACAGATTAATTGGAACTTTCACATTCCCTACCATCCTCAAAGCTCAGGGATTGTAGAAAGAATGAATCGCAATATCAATGAAAAACTTTTAAAGGCAACAGCAGGTACATGGGTTAAATGGCAAAACTATTTACCTGCGATTTTAGCAGAAATCAGAATGACCCCAAATAGGACAACCAGGTTGTCTCCATTTGAGGTCCTAATGGGTAGACCATTCCCAACTCCATGGGTAAAAGGCCCACTTATCATTAAAAATGGTGATTTAGATTGTATTAAGGAACAATATGTAAAACAATTGATTGATAAATTGAATGGCATCTATGGTGATGTGTCTTCCGTTTACCTCTTCCCTCACAGGAACCAACCCATCCTTTCAAGCCTGGAGATCTGGTCTGCATTCGCCAGCTGAATAAAGCAAAGAAAGAAGGTTTCCCGTTCAGCAAGCCAGTCACTGTGATCGCTGTAACCAGGACTGCCGTACTGACTGATGACAAGGACATCTGGATACACGCTTCACGAGTGAAACTCTGTCCAAAGAGAGGAGAAGCGGGTGACAAGCTATCGGTCACCCCTCACAAAGGAGAAGTGGGTGATAAGGTATCGATCACTCCTCACAAAGACCAGGATGACGATCTCAATCATGGATCCAAGACATTTCTGCAAGATCTTCCTTTTCCTAATGGGGATATTGATATTTGTGTATATCCCAATAGTATTAATAACGGCATGTTATTACTCACTTGAAGATGTTGGACACTTTACACCTATTTGTTTACTATTATTAACATTGTTTAACTGTTACATGTCTTGTACTTTACAAAAGAAAATATCAGGTATGATACAAGATGCAGAAAAAGTTCAACTGCAAAATTTAATAAGAGGTAGACCCAGATAGTTTATATTGTAGGAACATTACAGGTTATGTGATCACAATGTGATCAAAGAGGGGAATGATGGGTATATGTGTGTATGTATGTATATGTATATATATATATATATATATATATATATATATGTGTATATGTGTGTATATATATATATATATATTATATAGATTATGTTATATGGGTAATTTGAATCTCACATATTAAGCATATTGAGGGTAACTTTAAATCTAGTATCAAATGTTTATAAAGCAGCATTCCACAAGTTTCTTTCTGTATAAGTTGTAACATATGTTTCTAATATAAGTTCCTCTCTACAAATGGATATGGGCATATTCTGTTATGTGCTATAACAACATTCTTATTTCCTGTGGGCCCCTTATGCAGATGTGAAGTTAACTACGTTTTTTATATATTTCCTGTGACCTCATGTATGACGTATACATTCCTATAAATTCTTTGTGTGTTCTTCAAATAAACGGGACTTTTGTGAAAACACTCAGTTGCATGTGTGTGTGATTTCAGTGGTCACCCCAGGGCCCTGAAGAAAACGTGTGCCGCACCCTTATCAGCCAGAGCAGAGCTAAGGAACAAAAGAAGTGACCCTACAGGAGGGACGTCCAGTTCTTGGTAATGTCACTGTTGTGCCATATTTTCTCCACTTGATGATGACTGTCTTCACTGTGTTCCATGGTATATCTAATGCCTTGGAAATTCTTTTGTACCCTTCTCCAGACTGATACCTTTTAACAATGAGATCCCTCTGATGCTTTGGAAGCTCTCTGCGGACCATGGCGTTTGCTGTAGGATGCGACTAAGAAAATGTCAGGAAAGACCTACTAGAGCAGCTGAACTTTATTTGGGGTAATCAGAGGCACTTTAAATGATGGCAGGTGAGTACTGACTCCTATTTAACATGATTTTAAATGTGATTGCTCATTTCTAAACACAGCTACATCCCCAGTTATAACCACATTATTTTAGTTATTTAATTTGTTAGTCATTTAGTTTGTTTTTCAATTGAGTTGTACAGTGTATAGGTCACATTAAAGGTGGAAAAAGTTCTGAAATGATTCATCTTTGTCTTATTTTTTTATATCACAGAAACCTGACATTTAACAGGGGTGTAGACTTTTATATGCACTGTTTACCTTCTGTAATGAACTTAATTACTGATATATACTGTGTATGTGTGTAAATATATATATATATATATATATATATATATAAAAAAACAGTTTTTGTGTACATAGAGGTTTTGCTCTCCATGTAGTATTTTTGTAATCCTATTAACATAGTGTTTCTCACTCACCAGCAGAAGTGTCTGAAATACTATCCACCTGGTGAATATAAATTTCATCCTCCTCTTCCTCTCCTTCCTCATGTTTTATATCCACTTCTGATTCTTGTTCATGTTCACCTGTTATATAAAATGAGAAAATCAAGTAGCACTGATCAGTTACGAGTTGTTCATCTTTAAGAGAGAAAACCCAAAGACCCCTACCCTTATTAACTAATATGTAGGGATTGAACCAAGATTCAGAAATCATATTAAGTATAGTTTATCTTGGCTCACCTTCACAGTACTTACCAGTGAAAAGATATGAAAGCAGTAAAATACAAATATATTATCCTTCAGCCAACACACAATACAGAGAGTTTCACTGACACGGATAACCCAATATATGTTGTTTTGGAAAAGTTATTAGGTCCTCTAACCACTATTTGTCATAAAGTATCTTTATATGCAGCATTTTTACCATCCTTCAACTATTTCATGTTCACGTCTTCTTGGAAAGACCATCACATGCGTGTTTGTGATTGGTCAGCAGTAGCGTCAGTTGAAAGGCGATTGGTCAGCAGTAGCGTCAGTTGGAAGGACTATACATATTGAGTACCTACTCCTTTATAATATGCCATCTCGTTTTCACACCTGCGTATAATTTAGGTTTTCCTATCCTAGGTGTCCTGTTAGTATCTACTGAATTCTGTTACCAAACACGGTTTGAACTTAACTCCCTTTTTGCCTGCTGAACGGCTGCCTCATTTTGCTTTTTGTGCTTAGACTCCTAGCTTGGACTGTTTCCTGCTATTATTTTTTTACCGGATAGGAGTGATTACCCATGTGTAACCTTTAACCTGGCTGACCACACCTTTGCTAAAGAACCGATTCTGTATACTAAACCTGAAAACATAAACTATTCCCTGCTGTATTAAAATTTTTAATCAAGACTGCCTGCTGGGTCAGACATGTAGAGGACAGATAAAGAGGCAGATATACACAGATGGATAGATAGATATAAAGATAGGACAGATAGAGAGGAAGATATACAGGCAAATAGACAGATATAATTAACAGAAAGGCAGAAGTAATATAGACAATTAAAACAGAGCTTTACCGTTTGGGTTTCTGTCCATCTCCTTTAAAGGAAACAACTCTTCCTTAGTAAATTCTACGACTTATGTCCAGATATAACATTTGATTGGTCTAATTAAAAGATCAGGAAGAAAAAATGACTAACTTTTACCCACAGTTCCAAAAACCACTCACCTCCACTAGTGTCTGAAGTGGCGTCTACCAGATGAACATCGTTTTCATCTCTCTCGCCTTCTTCTTCTAATTTTATTACAATATTTAAATCATCTTTATGTTGACCTGTTAATGCAATACAATATTTTTATAATGCATTTTTCCATACAAGATAATATTACATTTAAATTATTACATCTGCCCATGGCTGAATACTGTGAAGTATAGCGTAACTGATAACACGCATATATATGACTCCTCATTGGCTATGTCCAGTACAGGAGCAGCGATATGTGTAACTTAAGCTGTGCGAGTATCCCATTTGCAGAGAATGAACACATAGGGTTAGATCACATGGTTGCTGGAGCAAGAGGTATATACCAGCTGTCACTCTATGAAATAGCTCGCAAACTCTCTAACTGGTCCCGCTACAAATGGATGCGACTGTCAGGAAGCAACCGCCTATATTTTCTATAGGAGCAGCTACTGAACCGTAGTTATGTCTGTTCCTACACTAAAGTAGGTCACTTCTGTCTCTCTGACACCTTCCTTTACCTTTATTTGCAGACAATGACAACTGGTCAAAATAACAAAAAAAGATGCAGTGTTTTCAGACCTCAAAAAATGCAAAGAAAACAAGTTCATATTCATTTTTGCAAGAGAACCCTAAGCACAACTCCCTGAGATCCTCATCACAAGGGAACCCTAAGCACAACTCCCTGAGATCCTCATCACAAGAGAACCCCAAGCACAACCCCCTGAGATCCTCATCACAAGAGAACCCTAAGCACAACCTCCTGAGATCCTCATTACAAAGGAACCCTAAGCACAACCCCCTGAGATCCTCATCACAAGAGAACCCTAAGCACAACCTCCTGAGATCCTCATTACAAAGGAACCCTAAGCACAACCCCCTGAGATCCTCATCACAAGAGAACCCTAAGCACAACCCCCCTGAGATCCTCATTACATGGGAACCCTAAGCACAACCCCCTGAGATCCCCATCACAAGAGAACCCTAAGCACAACTCCCTGAGATCATCATCACAAGAGAACCCCAAGCACAACCCCAAGATCCTCATCACAAGAGAACCCCAAGCACAACCCCCTGAGATCCTCTTCACAAGAGAGCCCTAAGCACAACTCCCTGAGATCCTCATCACAAGAGAACCCTAAGCACAACCCCCTGGGATCCTCATTACAAGGGAACCCTAAGCACAACCCCTTGAGATCCTCATCACAGGAGAACTCTAAGCACAACTCCCTAAGACCTTCATCACAAGGGAACCCTAAGCACAACCCCCTGGGATCCTCATTACAAGGGAACCCTAAGCACAACCCCTTGAGATCCTCATAACAAGAGAACTCTAAGCACAACTCCCTGAGACCCTCATCACAAGAGAACCCCAAGCACAACCCCCTGAGATCCTCATCACAATAGAACCCTAAGCACAACCCCCCAAGATCCTCATTACATGGGAACCCTAAGCACAACCCCCTGAGATCCTCATCACAAGAGACCCCTAAGCACAACTCCTTGAGATCCTCATCACAAGAGAACCCTAAGCAGAACCCCCTGAGATCCTCATCACAAGAGAGCCCTAAGCACAACTCCCTGAGATCCTCATTACAAGGGAACCCTAAGCACAACCCCTTGAGATCCTCATCACAAGAGAACCCCAAGCACAACCCCCCGAGATCCTCATTACATGGGAACCCTAAGCACAACCCCCTGAGATCCTCATCACAAGAGAACCCTAAGCAGAACTCCTTGAGATCCTCATCACAAGAGAACCCTAAGCAGAACCCCCTGAGATCCTCATCACAAGAGAACCCTAAGGACAACCCCCTGAGATCCTCATCACAAGAGAACCCTAAGGACAACTTCTTGAGATCCTCATCACAAGAGAACCCTAAGCACAACTCCCTGAGATCATCATCACAAGAGAACCCCAAGCACAACCCCAAGATCCTCATCACAAGAGAACCCCAAGCACAACCCCCTGAGATCCTGATCACAAGAGAGCCCTAAGCACAACTCCCTGAGACCCTCATCACAAGGGAACCCTAAGCACAACCCCCTGAGATCCTCATCACAATAGAACCCTAAGCACAACTCCTTGAGATCCTCATCACAAGAGAACCCTAAGCAGAACCCCCTGAGATCCTCATCACAAGAGTCCTAAGCACAACTCCCTGAGATCCTCATCACAAGATAACCCTAAGCACAACCCCCTGAGATCCTGATCATAAGAGAACCCTAAGCACAACCTCCTGAGATCCTCATTGAAACAGAACCCTCTAGAGTCTAGACCAAAAAAAAAAAACAAAAAACAGAAAAAAACTAATACTTCTTAAACATAAAAAGATCACTTATATATACGAAGCCCCTATGTAACAAGTACCAATGGGTCAAAAGCTGACCCCAGTAACAACAACAGTGTAACTTACTCAAATTCAGCCA
This sequence comes from Bombina bombina, assembly GCF_027579735.1. Lineage (NCBI taxonomy): Eukaryota > Metazoa > Chordata > Amphibia > Anura > Bombinatoridae > Bombina > Bombina bombina. The sequence continues at coordinate 464,464,539 of NC_069505.1, read as the reverse complement.
CATTACTGTAAAACAAAACTGGTAGCAAAAACATTTTAGTGACTTACAGTGGCTGGATCACAGTTAAATTACAGTATTTTATTACATCCTTTACCATCTCCTCATTATCCAATCTCATTATAGCATTATTATTTATTAAAATTATCACTCACTTGCTGGAATCGGTGTTACAGGTATCTCATCATTCTCATCCTCATGGGATTCCTCTGAATCTGCATTATCTCCAGTTTCACCTGATCATACCAACGTACAGATGTGTAGTTAGCTCAAATTATTGTACACTAGAAAAGCCGATATATACTGTGCATATATAATTATTATGTGTGCAGACCTTATGTAATGTAATACTTAATTACTGCTATATACTGTGCATATATAAACATTTATTGTGTGTGCAGACCTTATGTAATGCAGCACTTACTGATATATACTGTTGTCATTAAATTATATATATATATATATATATATATATATATATATATATATATATATATATATAATTTATACATGATAAGACCAAAGAGTTCATTATATATGAAACTGCTTGCATCAGTTTTATTACTATAAATTACAGTTCTCTCTATCAGATGGTCTGGGCAACACAACCCCCCCCCCCCCACACACACACACACACAATACACATTACAAGTCAGGATGTCCCAATTATTTTACTTCAAAGGAGACCTGTATAAAGAGTTTCCTATCTGAAGGAACAGTCGCTCAGTCTGAACTGATAATGCAATATACAAACATACTCAGAGGAGGTAGTCCTTATCATTTAAGTGTTAAGTACCCCATACTGAGTTCAAAATATGGATTTCAGATGGCACGTCACCGTGAAATAATGAAGAAAGTATTTTAAAACATTTTAACCCTGTGAGTGCAGAAAGCATATAAGAATGCAAATCTTGATTTTGAAAGGGGGAAAATAGGACTTCATATAAAATGAATTGTGTAATTTTCAAATATCTCCTTGATACCCAGACTGTATAAATGATATATATGTATTGATCTGAAGACTGTCCTGTATTGGATAGATGTCTGCTGTATTGAATGGCTGCATTGGTGAATTTGAAATGTGTTCTAGAGTCTCAGAGTAATAACATCTGTTTCTTTATATTTTCAGACACATAATAACCCAACGAGATGGTGACTAGGAAATGCAATATATATGTACCAGTATATCAAATGAACTGATATACAAAATAAGTCAGATAAACATATATATTTTATTGATTTATACTACTAGTCCCTCATAAAAATGCAACATTAAAAGCATCTAATAAGTGCATATGTAATTGGTGCTATAAATGATATATGTTTCTATACACTCAGCAAGAGATATACAAATATGCAATATTTATATTGATATGGAAAAATAATCCAATATAAATATATAGATATGAAAATACAACTGATTGCTAATCTCAAGGTATGTATGTGATATTAAGATGATAACTGAGATATTAGTTTAATCACTGCTGAAGGTATTGTGATTCTTTTAAATCAGTGGTCTCAAAGTACAGGCCCTGGGCCAAATGCGGCCTTCAAGATAGTGTAATCTGGCCCGCCTTAGCTTATTAGGTAAATTATTCATTTGACCCCATCATTTTTTAGGGTTCTAAGAGGTGTAACAAGCTGATGTTCTAAATAGACAAACACAAGAAAAATATAAAGACGAGCATTATCCAGTGTAGACTCCCATCATGCACTGCTTGGTTACTTTTTATTCAGTTCCAGAATGATCACTCACTTGGCTCTCAGAAGATAAACATACTCTGTGTATGTCTATTGTAGACTACAGTTCCTGCCAGGCACTATTATTTGGGTAAATGTCACATCAGTTCCTAGTATAACCAATTCCAAAGCACTCACTCTGTTCAAGTGGTCCCAATGAGGGAAGAACACTTGGCCAGTGCCCCCCCCCCCCCCAGACTGAATGAGTTTGATACCCCTCCCTGTTTTAAATCCTTTCATGGAAAAATGTGAATTTTAAACGCATTTTAAAATATTACAAGATATAGGCTTATGTTTAGTCTCTATAGATACATATTAAATTATATCAGATGGGACATGTATGTTAACCAGATAAGTTTATTAATATCAGGAAAGAGTGAGTACATTAAATATACAATTAAAAGATATAGTAAGCTGTTAGCAGTTTTAATAGAGACAAACTTCCGTGGGGCGTATTCAAACATTCACCAATGATTACAAAACAGATGCGGGGCCTATTACTTGAAAAGCTCATGCATAGGAGAATAAAGGGGTCTTTTGCTTGCTAAAATTTTGACTGATAACCTTGCTGCCATTTTGGGACACAGTCACTATAAGCGAAATTGGGTTACCTTTTCTTATCCATATTGCAAAACACCTCTCTTATTTTATGAGGTGAATTGGACTTATCTGAGAAAGATGAAACACTCAATTGGTTTATGTGGTAACGTATGGCTGTTCTTTATTTTTAATATTTTATCAAAGATATTCTAAGGCTATAGTTAAATTGCAGCTGGTAATTAAAAAAACATATTAGGTGTTTTAAGTTATATCCATAGCCCTGTGTAAATTAGAACCAGTCATATTCAGTGCAAAGTCATTTATTTGCTAGACAGGGTTTTGCACTCCAGATTTATAAGTCAGTCATTATAGTGAACTCTTTCAGAACTGTACATAAACTGGTTATTGTGATTAAGTCTCTGGTAGTTATTAATTAAGCATTGTTAAGCAAATAGTCCATATTCTGATATTTGGAGTGAACTAAGCTGGATAATTATAGACTGTGCTGGGATTCTCATGGGTGGTGTTTATTGTAAGTAAGGTTCATTTTAGAGATCTGTGGTATAGAATATTATAACGGAATAAATGTGTATAATTGATTCATAAGCTAGTCTCTATTTAAAAATAATTCAAGGTGTATATAAATTTAACTAATACAAGAATTTAGGAATAAATATCATTTTTTAATTGTTTCGTATATACATTTTAATTGGAGGTTATTTTAAAGAGTAATAATAAAAAAATATATTTATAACCTGGCATATACCTACATTGTGCATATATAAACAAATGTATTGTGTGTGCAGACCATTTGTAATGTAGCACTTAATTACCGATATATACTGTGCATATATAAACATTTATTGTGTGTGCAGACCTTATGTAATGCAGTAATTAATTACTGATATATACTGTGCATATATAAACATTTATTGTGTGTGCAGACCTTATGTAATACAGTGCTTAATTACTGATATATACTGTGCATATATAAACATTTATAGTGTGCACAGAGCTTATGTAATGCAGTGCTTAATTACTGATATATACTGTGCATATATAAACATTTATTGTGTGTGCAGACCTTATGTAATGCAGTGCTTAATTACTGATATATACTGTGCATATATAAACATTTATTGTGTGTACAGACCTTAGGTAATGCAGCACTTAATTACTAATATATACTGTGCATATATAAACATTTATTGTGCGCGCAGACCTTATGCAATGCAGTAATTAATTACTGATATATACTGTGCATATATAAACATTTATTGTGTGTGCAGACCTTATGTAATGCAGTGCTTAATTATTGATATATACTGTGCATATATAAACATTTATTGTGTGTACAGACCTTATGTAATGTGGCACTTAATTACTGATATATACTGTTCATGTAACATCATTTATGCTAACCTGATAAATTATTTTCTTTCTTGGCCGTCAGAGTCCACAAATGTATTCATTAGCTTTGGGAAATACTTCACCTTGCCAACAGGTGGAGGCAAAGACACCCCAAGAAAAACATTGAATATTGTTCTCACTTCCCCTACTCTCTCAGTAGTTCAAGCCGAGGATAAGGAAAAAGATAAAAGGGGGTATGGAGGTACCAAAGACTGTTGCCACTATAAAATTTCAGTGTTTGTGGACTCTCATTGCCAAGAAAGAAAATAATTTATTAGGCAAGGATAAATTATGTTTTCTTTCAAATGGCAGTGAGAGTCCACAAATTCATTCATTACCTTTAGGAAACCAATACCCTTGCTGAGGAGGACTCAAAATGAATGGGGAGGGAAAGCTAGGGAAGGCAGTCCTAATTACTAGGCACCATCGCTTGAAGAACCTCTCTCCCAAAAGACGTCTCTGCTGAGGCAAAAACCATCAAATCTGAAAAATTTCAGGAGAGTATGTAATAAAGACCAAGTAGCAGCCTTAAATATCTGTTCAACTGAACCCTTATTCTTGAAGGCCCAGAGAGAAGACGTGTAGAATTTGCCGTAATTCGACATGGATGCTGTTGGCCCGCTTCTATATATGGCAAGGAAATCAAACTTCTGAGTTATTACTATTTTAAGTTGAAACAACCTTAGGTAAAAACCCCACCTTAGTTCTCAGTACGGCCTTATCTGAATGAAACACCATATAAAAAGGCGGGTCACATTAAAGGGCAAAAGAAATAGCGAACAGGAATAACACTTTCCAAGTAAGTAAATTAATATCAATAGAATGAATATGCTCAAAATGGAGCCTGTTGAAGAACTCTAAGAACTAAATTAAGGTTCCATGGAGGAGCAAAAGGTTTGAAAACAGGTCTAATTCTAGCATGAGCTTGAACAAATAACTAAACATCTGGCAAACGAAACAACTTTTTATGCAATAAAACAGACAAAGCAGAAATCTGACCTTTAAGAGTACTAGCTGACAGGCCTTTCTTGAAACCATCCTGTAGAAACTGAAGAAAGCGTGGAATCTTCACCTTGTGCCAAGGAAAGCCGCGATTCGCACACCAATAAATAAAAACCTTCCATAGTTTGTGGTAGATACATCTGGTAATTGGCTTTCTAGCCTGATTCAGAGTATCAATCACCGCTTCAGAGAATCCTCTCTGGTACAAAACTTGGCATTCAACCTCCATACAGTCAGCCTCAGAGAATCTAGATTTTGATAGAAAAACGGACCCTGAAATAGAAGGTCCGGCCTCTGAGGTAACTGCCAAGGAGGAGCAATTGACATCCTCACTAGATCTGCATACCAAGTCCTGCGTGGCCACACAGGAGCCAACAGAATTGTTGAGGTTCCCAACTGTTTGATTCAAGCTATTACTCGAGGGAGCAAAACAATAGAAGGGGGAAAAAAAAAAGGATACACTAGATTGAAATGCCAAGGAGCTTTCCAAACTGTGTGTGGTGACACATTAGTGTGTCGGCAGCAGTGTGTAGGTGTGTCCCTGCTTCAGCACAAATGTAAAAAAATTTTGGGGGGGGTTTCAGACTTTCCGCCTGCCTGCTACGCATATAACATGGTTGACACGTGATTGATACCTAGTAGGTCACAGATCATCTTAACCTATGGGCGCAGCTTAGCGGGAATTGAAACTATTCCCATTAGTGGCTTTGGCGGCACATTGGCTCCTGATTTCACGTGTAGTCTCCTGAATCAGCTTGTGACTGCACGTGTAGTCAGTTAGTGGGACAGCAGTGTGTTTGCAGCCCAGGCAGTAGTCAGTAGGACTCACAGAACTCTGAGGGCTGCAGCTTAAACGCTGAGCTGAAGTCAGAAGTCAAAGTGGTTTTTTTTTTGCAGCTAGCTCTCAGTAGTACATTGCTGCTCCTGATATATGGATAGGAAGTAGAAGCTTTAAAATGCTTGATGATGAAATGCGAGTGTCTTTCTCTAATATTCCACCAAATATTCAGAAACTGTGTTCATTCCATCAACCTTATAAATCCCATTAAAATAGTAAGCAACTATTGGTGTTATTAAACTTTTTATTAAAATTCTTGCACATACATACTGTTACTTGTAAATATATTTTATTATATAATTTATGTATGTGGCTGTATCTCTTAAAACAAGTTATTTTAACCACCTGTTTGCTAGTACAACTGAATTACTGTGTCGCAATATGATGTAGGTCTAAAAAGTGTGTCACCAACATGAAAAGCTCTGTGCTAGAGAGTCCACCAACTCTGCTTGAGGATCTCTCAATCAATATCTCGGAAGTTTGGCATTGAGACAGGAAGCCATGAGATCTATCTCCAGGCACCACCACCTACGTGTGATTTTGCATTACACTTCCTGGTTTAGAGACCATTCCCGGAGTGCAGAGTCTGTCTGCTCCAAAAATCTGCTTCCCCATTGTCCACGCCTAGAATGTGGATAGTAGATATTTGGCACTGATACATTTCTGCCCATTGAAGTATACGAAACCCCTCCCTTATCACGAGAGTACTGCGAGTTCTGCCCTGGTGGTTGACACTGTAGTGATGTTGTCCGATTGAAATAGAATAAAACTGCCGTAACTAAACTGGGGCCACGATTGTAGAGCATTGAAGATGGCCCTCAAATCCATAATGTTGATCTGAAGAACCGCTTGTTCTGGAACGCCAGATGCCGTGGGTTCTCCGAGAACCCCAGATAGTGCTCCAGCCTAATAAACTTGCATCTGTTGTTAGAAACACCCCAGGAAGGGTGTAAGAAATTCATACCCTGAAGGACTGGTCCCTGAGACAGCCACCAGGACAGAAACTCTCTTGTCACTGAATACAGAGATATTGTCAGAGACAGATCCAAATGGTTCCCTTTACATTAGCATACATAAGTGTAGAGGTCTCAGATGAAAGCAAGCAAAAGGAATAGCATCTGAGGCCACCACCATGAGTCCCACTACCTCCATATATTGGGCCACCGAAGGCCGAAGAGTAGATTGAAGGAGACAGGCAGACTGCAACTTCTCTATATGATCTGTAAGATAGATAAGATGCTGATAGAATCTAAGATTATACCCAAAAAGTTCACTCTTGTGTTGTGGGAACTCTTTTCCAGATTTAATTTTCAGCCATGCGTCTGAAGGACCAGAGTAACCTCTCTATGTGAGATGTTGCTAAATGTAAAGATGGCGCCTGAACCCAGATATTGTCCAAGCATGGCGCCACAGCAATCCTTTGAAGTCGGACTACAGCAAAAAGGGGCATAGAACCTTTGTTAAGATTCTGGGAGCCGTAGCTAGAACAAATGGAAGCGCTACAAACTGGTTATGTTTGTCCAGAAAGGCAAAAGCGTAAGTATAATGATCTTGTTAATAGGGATGTGAAGGTAGGCATCCTTCAACTCTATGGTGGTTATGAATTGAACCTCTTGCACAAGAGGAAGAATGGACCTGATGGTCTCCTTGCAAATTTGTTGAGGCACTTCCGATCTAAAATAGGATGAAAAGTTCCTTCCTTTTGGAAACAATGAAGAGGTTTGAATAGAACCCTCTTCCTCTGTTTGCCAGAGGCACTGGGATAACGACATCCATAGATACTAGATTTTCTACACAGCGTAGGTAAACTGATCTTTTTTCAAGCTTCCCAGAGATCCTTGATAAAAGGAACCTGTACCTTGGAGTGTGAGATCTGAATTATACCTTGTATCCCTAAGTTATGATGTTCAGAACCCAGAGATCATGGATGGACTGAGCCCAAGCTTCCCAAAACTGACCTAGTCTGCCCCCTACTTGACCTAGTCCCAGGTCTGGGGCCGACCCTTCATGCCGATTTGTTATCATGGGTCGACTTTTTGGACTGTTTGCTCTTGTTCCACGCCAGGTTAGGTTTCCAGGTGTTCCTTTGAGTTTCAGAGTTAGCTAAAGAGTTGCTCCTCTGTGTCTTGTTCTGACGAAAGAAGTACAAGTGTCCCATAGGATGACTCTTAGATTTAGATTTTATGTCCTATGGCAGGAAAGCTCCCTTACCACCAGTGAAAGTAAAGAATCCAGGCCAGACCCAAATAAAGTCTTTCCCTTTAAGGAAAAATATAGGAGCCTTGACTTGAAAACCATGTCCACTGACCAGGACTTTAACCAGAGAGCACTTCTAGCAAGTACAGCAAACCCAGAGATCATAGCATTGAGACGAATGATTTGGATAATAGCATCACAAATAAAGCAATTGGCCATTTTCAGAGCAATCCAATCGGAAAAAAAAAAAAAACCCTCTCAGGTATCCCTCTAATTTACTATCCATAGAATACTTAAAAGATGTACAGTCCTCAAGAGATATAGTAGTGTGTTTAGCCAGAGTGGAAATGGCACTGTCCACCTTAGGAAAAGTTTTCCCCACCACCAAATGGCTATCCGGTAGCGGGAACATTGTCTTAAAGCTTGGAGAAGGAGAGAAGGGAACACTAGGTTTCTCCCACTCCTTAGATATAATGTCTGTTACCAAGGAAGGCACTGGGAACACTTCAGGGGTCTTCCGGTTTTTCCTCTGATGGCTTAGGCTCAAGTACAACTAGAGTGGATAAAACCTTAAGCAAATATCTCAGATGTTCAATTTTGAATCTAAAATGGATGTCCTCAGAGTCCTGTACTAACTCACCAGAGGAGTTAGGGAATGAAAGTAACCCATCAGAACTAGCCGAAGAATCGTCTTCTGAACATTGCATATGACCCACTGGTGCAGCTGCTATAAAACTGCATGCTTAACTTTCCTCTTGCCTGCAAGTGCATAGTACTGTGGGCAGCCAAAACTGCAGACTGTAATTGGGCTGCAAAGTCATGAGAAAAAGCATTAACCCCTGCAGAAGTCTGTGGGAAGGAATCTCAACGGACAGTTTGTGTAGGGACAGAAACCGGCGACTGGTGGTCTAATACCGGCATCTCAGAGCAAGCTGATATCTATGCAGCAGAGAATCTATGGATAGCTTGAGTTGATGGGGGAAATGTCAGGTGTCTGGACACTAGGGCCCCCTGAATGAGACTGAATGACAGCAGTAAGGCATGAGCTACACAGTTGAGCAGGAGGGCACACTGTGCTTATCCTGCAAAGCATACATTTATTGATTTCAAATAAAGTATTAGGGCAAACTCCCTCTTAGCTAAGCTCTGAAGTTGAGTCCTCCATATTAATACAGTCTATAAATGTATGAGTTTGGAAATAACAGAGTACTATATGTAAAGTCTCAATTAACTTTATAAACCAATAATGATTTCCCCCCAGGAAGAATGCTTCACTTGAGATGTCTTACCACCTCACGCAAAGTGCAAATGTGTGGTGCTGCTGCTCCGACTTACAGACGTAGTACGCAGGGAACGCCAATGAACCAGGCAGGGTGGAATTCACAAAAAGTCTCACGATCTGAGACGCGAGTTGCCCTCCAGCACGCCCCCCCAACCCCAGAGAAGTCCGTCAAATGGCGCTTAACTTTAGCACGACTTTAGGCATCTATAGTCTCCAGTAGGTGAAAAAACTGTACTAAAAACACACAGTGTGTGACCCCAGTGGGGTATAATACAATAGCGGCATACACCGCTCCATTATTCTGCAGCCGCTCCGGCTTTGATGATAAAGTGCTGTGTCGATTATAAGGTGCCGTACACAACCATTTTATATCTAATAACCTCACTGAGGTCTTATTCATATGTCCCCAGACGCCCCAACTTAAATAGATTACAGTCTCTGTAATATGAATAAAGGCTACATGCCCCGCAGAGAATGTGTGAGGTTTTGAGTAGATATCCAAGACTGCTGTGAGGAGTCTCTGCCCCCAAATTGGACAACAAGTCATTATTGGGGAGAAAGGAGACCAGACGAGACATCTTCATCCAAGCTGGGACCTGAAACATAAAGGAAATTCAATGTAACTAACACTGTCTTATAAAGGGAGAATACCATAGCATAGAAAGTCTAGAAGGAGGCATGGGGACTTACCTGCAACATCCAGAAGCTAGTACAAACCAAGACTCTACTAAGAGAATTACATGGTTCTCTGCAACTCCCCTCTCCTCTCTTGCAGGAGACAATCCATTGAGAACAATAAAATCAGAATCTCTGCCAACCTCCATGACAAGAGGCAAAGAACTAAGGGGAGGGGGAAGTGGGAGGGATATTTAATGCTTTGCATGGGGTGTCTTTGCCTCCTCCTGATGGCCAGAAGCAGTATTTCCCAAAGATAATGAATTTGTGGACTCTCACTGCCATTAGAAAGAAATAAACATTTATTGTGTGTGAATTCTATATTGTGCATAATATTATTTATATATAACAGTCTTACCTGGGCTGTCCTGTACAGATATTTCCAAAGACTTTGGCGTTTTCTTTTCTTCCACCATAACATCCTTATATAATTCCTTGTGCCCCTCTATATAGTCCCACTCCTCCATAGAGAAATTTATAGCAATGTCACCGCTCTTTATTGGGACCTGAAACACAAAAAAAATCACTTAGTCACCACTCCGCTCAGATGTGAGTGCTGCTGTGTGATAATGTTACTGAGAACATGCAGAGACACAGACAGAAGGTAGGAAATACACAAAGGGTCAGTAAAGGGAGTCACTGTGTCCTGACACTGTATAATGTCACATTACCCAGCAGTGTCACCTCTACGATCAGCCGGTGACTGCTGCTGTGTGATAATGTTACTGAGAACATACAGAGACACAGACAGAAGGTAGGAAATACACACAGGGTCAGTAAAGGGAGTCACTGTGCCCTGACACTGTATAATGTCACATTCCCCAGCAGTGTCACCTCTCCGCTCAGCCGATGACTGCTGCTGTGTTATAATTTTACTGAGAACATGCAGAGACACAGACAGAAGGTAGGAAATACACACAGGGTCAGATGGGTCAGTAAAGGGAGTCACTGTGCCCTGACATTGTATAATGTCACATTTCCCAGCAGTGCTCACCTCACCGCTCAGCCGTTGACTGCTGCTGTGTGATAATGTTACTGAGAACATGCAGAGACACAGACAGAAGGTAGGAAATACACACAGGGTCAGATGGGTCAGTAAAGGGAGTCACTGTGCCCTGACATTGTATAATGTCACATTTCCCAGCAGTACTCACCTCTCCGCTCAGCCCGTGAATGCTGTGGTGGGGGGGATGTTTCTTCATAATAATATATTCCTACAAGGTGAGATTAAAGGTCAGATAAAAAAACTTAGATTTGTTTAATGTATTCAGTATAATTTATATACAAGTGGCAATAAAAAAAAAAACTATATTAACCATTAAGGCACTAAAATCCCACATACAGCTGATAACATGGTCTATCCCCTGTACTAATGTACCACATACAGGTAATTACAGAGACTATAAGGCCATTAAAGGGACAGTAAACACCAGAATTGTTGTTGTTTAAAAAGGTAGATAATCCCTTTATTACCCATTCCCCAATTTTGCATAACCAACACGGTTATAATAATATAGTTTTTACCTCTGTGATTAATTTGTATCTATGCCTCTGCAAACTGCCCCCTTATTTCAGTTCTTTTGACAGACTTTTTTAGCTAATCAGTGCTGACTCCTAGGAGCTTCACGTGCCTGAGCTCTATGTTATCTATATAAAACACATGAACCAACGCCCTCTAGTGGTGAAAAACTGTCAAAATGCTTTCAGATTAGAGGCAGTCTTCAAGGTCTAAGAAATTAGCACATGAACCTCCTAGATTTAGCTTTCAACTAAAAATACTAAGAGAACAAAGCAAAATTGGTAATAAAAGTAAATTGGAAAGTTGTTTAAAATTACATGCCCTATTTAAATCATGAAAGATTTTTTTTTTAGTTTACTGCCCCTTTAAGATATAGGACAGCGTTACGATGACATCAGCCAGCAGTGCTCACCTCCCCGGTCAGTAGGTGGACGATCCCCAGAGCGTGATTCAGGAACTGTTCCGCCATTCGCACCTTGTACGTGTTCTTCATATTAGTTATCAGTGATTTACTCGGACACTGTAAGATCTGTGAGAATAAGGGGCAGTAATGAGAGAAGAGAAAAAAAATCAGACATTTCTATTTGATACATGATATGATGCAATTGCACTTATAGCATTGTAAAATATACTATTACAAACGCTCTCAGCAGTTACCCTATCTACTCTTTATAAACGCATCAGCAAAGTGCTCAACAGTATCCCCCACAAATAAAGAGTGTTTCTGAGACCGCAGGAAAGTTAAACAAGTCAACAACATGTGCCATAGAGATGAAAAGTCATAGAAAACTCTACAGCAAAATCTGCTAAGCTGAACAATATGGCTCCTCAGGTAAGTTCTACACTCCTCAGCGCCTCCTGTAGGTTGTCTGCTCCTCAGTGCAGGGTCCTGAAGCTCCTCAGGTAAGTCCTACACTCCTCAGCGCCTCCTGTAGGTTGTCTGCTCCTCAGCGCAGGGTCCTAAAGCTCCTCATGTAAGTCCTACACTCCTCAGCTCCTCCTGTAGGTTGGCTGCTCCTCGGCACAGGGTCCTGAGGCTCCTCAGGTAAGTCCTACGCTCCTCCTGTAGGTTGTCTGCTCCTCAGTGCAGGGTCCTGAATCTCCTCAGGTAAGTCCTACACTCCTCAGCTCCTCCTGTGTGCTGTCTGCTCCTCGTTGCAGGGCTCTGCGGCTCCTGTGTGCTGTTTGCTCCTTGGTGCAGGGATCTGCGGCTCCTGTGTGCTGTCTACTCCTCAGTGCAGGGCTCTGCGGCTCCTGTGCGCTGTCTGCTCCTCAGTGCATGGCCCTGCAGTGCTTAGTCTTGTTATGTAGCACGGCTATAGGGAATTTGCTTTTGCTTTAGAGATAATAAAGATAAAAAGCCATAACCTGCTTAATAATGTGCATTCATTTATTTTAATGGAGTTGTTTTCCTGCCTCTGGGAGGTGCAGCCTTGAGGGTCTGTGACCCTGTAACATACTATAGGCAGTGTTTGTATGGAGGGGAGGGAGCTCAGATAAAGCTGCTGTACTAGGGCTAAGCACATGACAGTGACAATGTAACTTACCCCGGGCTCCTGCACGGATTATACACACAACAACAACCCTTCATACACATCCGTCATATCTGCAGACGCACAATGTGACGTCACGACTAGTGCGCCGGCTACGTCCCTAGGCTCCGCCCTTTTAGTTACTGGCACTGCCAGTAACTGTCCTCTTATTTTGCTAACTACACGCATTCCTAACGCTGATAGGCTGAGCACTATCACGTGACTGTTAGCCTAGTTTATGCAGACCTCTTATCTACAAGCACCCTTAACGCTGATAAGCTGAGTATTGTCATGTGACACAGTCATCGGCGTACTTGCACTCCAGTTGATTCGCCACCCAAATAACTAACTAACATTGATAGGCTGAGCGTCGCGCACTGCATTTTGGGAAGTGTAGTTTATAATATTTTATATATATATATATATTATACAGCCATTTCGTCTATCTGCAGCAGCTATGTACAATTAGCTATTCGCCATCCTTTTACTCAAACACACGGCGTGTATACAGCGACAACTGGTATATACCGTATATTTACCAATATCGCACTCTTGTGACGTCACGACCGGAATAGCATTTGGTAACGCCCCCGTGCACTGATTGGCTGTAATTTGTTTGCATGACAAATGTGCTTCTGGGAATTGTAGTGATTTATAGCTATCATGTGACAGTAATGATATGAATTCTATATTATTAATTAAAGCAGCACTAAATCCAAAAAGCTATTTTCTCATCTGGGGTAGCTGCATGTCATTGGTCATAAGCTATATTTTCATCTGGGGTATCTGCTTGTCATTGGTCACAAGCTATATTCTCATCTGGGGTATCTGCTTGTCATTGGTCACAAGCTATATTCTCATCTGGGGTATCTGCTTGCTTGTCATTGGTCACAAACTATATTCTCATCTAGGGTGTCTGCTTCTCATTGGTCACAAGCTATATTCTCATCTGGGGTGTCTGCTTGTCATTGGTCACAAGCTATAATCTCATCTGGGGTATCTGCTTGTCATTGGGCACAAGCTATATTCTCATCTGGGGTAGCTGCTTGTCATTGGTCACAAGCTATATTCTCATCTGGGGTAGCTGCTTGTCATTGGTCACAAGCTATATTCTCATCTGGGGTAGCTGCTTGTCATTGGTCACAAGCTATATTCTCATCTGGGATGTCTGCTTGTCATTGGTCACAAGCTATATTCTCATCTGGGATGTCTGTCATTAGTCACAAGCTATATTCTCATCTGGGGTAGCTGTGTGTCATTAGTCACAAGCTATATTCTCATCTATGGTAGCTACTTGTTATTGGTCACAAGCTATATTCTCATCTGGGGTGTCTGCTTGTCATTGGTCACAAGCTATATTCTCATCGGGGTATCTGTGTGTCATTAGTCACAAGCTATATTCCCATCTGGGGTAGCTGCTTGTCATTGTTCACAAGCTATATTCTCATCTGGGTATCTGCGTGTCATTGTTCACAAGCTATATTCTCATCGGGGTATCTGTGTGTCATTAGTCACAAGCTATATTTTCATCTGGGGTAGCTGCTTGTCATTGGTCACAAGCTATATTCTCATCTGGGGTATCTGTGTGTTATTGGTCACAAGCTATATTCTCATCTGGGGTGTCTGCTTGTCATTAGTCACAAGCTATTTTCTCATCTGGGGTATCTGTGTGTCATTAGTCACAAGCTATATTCTCATCTGGGGTATCTGCGTGTCATTGGTCACAAGCTATATTCTCATCTGGGGTATCTGCGTGTCATTAGTCACAAGCTATATTCTCATCTGGGGTATCTGCTTGTCATTGATCACAAGCTATATTCTCATCTGGGGTATCTGCTTGTCATTGGTCACAAGCTATTTTCTCATCTGGGGTAGCTGCTTGTCATTGGTCACAAGCTATATTCTCATCTGGGGTGTCTGCTTGTCATTGATCACAAGCTATTTTCTCATCTGGGGTAGCTGCTTGTCATTGGTCACAAGCTATATTCTCATCAGGGGTATCTGCGTGTCATTGGTCACAAGTTATATTCTCATCTGGGGTGTCTGCTTGTCATTGGTCACAAGCTAGATTCTCATCTGGGGTGTCTGCGTTTTATTGGTCACAAGCTATATTCTCATCTGGGGTGTCTGCGTGTCATTGGTAACAAGCTATATTCTCATCTGGGTTATCTGCTTGTCATTAGTCACAAGCTATATTCTCATCTGGGGTTTTTGCGTGTCATTGGTCACAAGATATATTTTCATCTGGGATACCCGTGTCATTGGTCACAAGCTTTTTTCTCATCTGGGGTGTCTGCTTGTCATTGGTCACAAGTTACATTCTAATCTGGGGTATCTGTGTGTCATTGGTCACAAGCTTTTTTCTCATCTGGGGTGTCTGCTTGTCATTAGTCACAAGTTACATTCTAATCTGGGGTATCTGTGTGTCATTGGTCACAAGCTATATTCTCATCTAGGGTGTCTGCGTGTCATTGGTCACAAGCTATTTTCTCATCTGGGGTAGCTGCGTGTCATTGGTCACAAGCTATATTATCATCTGGGGTATCTGCTTGTCATTGTTCACAAGCTATATTCTCATCGGGGTATCTGTGTGTCATTAGTCACAAGCTATATTTTCATCTGGGGTAGCTGCTTGTCATTGGTCACAAGCTATATTCTCATCTGGTGTAGCTGCGTGTCATTAGTCACAAGCTATATTCTCATCTGGGGTATCTGTGTGTCATTAGTCACAAGCTATATTCTCATCTGGGGTATCTGCTTGTCATTGATCACAAGCTATTTTCTCATCTGGGGTAGCTGCTTGTCATTGGTCACAAGCTATATTCTCATCAGGGGTATCTGCGTGTCATTGGTCACAAGTTATATTCTCATCTGGGGTGTCTGCTTGTCATTGGTCACAAGCTATATTCTCATCTGGGGTGTCTGCTTGTCATTGATCACAAGCTATTTTCTCATCTGGGGTAGCTGCTTGTCATTGGTCACAAGCTATATTCTCATCAGGGGTATCTGCGTGTCATTGGTCACAAGTTATATTCTCATCTGGGGTGTCTGCTTGTCATTGGTCACAAGCTAGATTCTCATCTGGGGTGTCTGCGTTTTATTGGTCACAAGCTATATTCTCATCTGGGGTGTCTGCGTGTCATTGGTCACAAGCTATATTCTCATCTGGGGTGTCTGCGTGTCATTAGTCACAAGCTATATTCTCATCTGGGGTTTTTGCGTGTCATTGGTCACAAGATATATTTTCATCTGGGATACCCGTGTCATTGGTCACAAGCTTTTTTCTCATCTGGGGTGTCTGCTTGTCATTGGTCACAAGTTACATTCTAATCTGGGGTATCTGTGTGTCATTGGTCACAAGCTTTTTTCTCATCTGGGGTGTCTGCTTGTCATTAGTCACAAGTTACATTCTAATCTGGGGTATCTGTGTGTCATTGGTCACAAGCTATATTCTCATCTGGGGTATCTGCATGTCATTGGTCACAAGCTATATTCTCATCTAGGGTGTCTGCGTGTCATTGGTCACAAGCTATTTTCTCATCTGGGGTAGCTGCGTGTCATTGGTCACAAGCTATATTATCATCTGGGATATCCGCGTCATTGGTTACAAATTTTTTCTCATCTGGGGTGTCTGCTTGTCATTAGTCACAAGTTATATTCTCATCTGGGGTATCTGCGTGTCATGGGTCACAAGCTATTTTCTCATCTGGGGTAGCTGCGTGTCCTTGGTCACAAGCTATATTCTCATCTGGGGTGTCTGCGTGTCATTGGTCACAAGCTATTTTCTCATCTGGGGTAGCTGTGTGTCATTGGTCACAAGCTATATTCTCATCTGGGGTGTCTGGGTTTCATTAGTCACAAGCTATATTCTCATCTGGGGTATCTGCTTGTCATTAGTCACAAGCTATATTCTCATCTGGGGTAGCTGCTTGTCATTAGTCACAAGCTATATTCTCATCTGGGGTAGCTGCTTGCCATTGGTCACAAGCTATTTTCTCATCTGGTGTAGCTGCTTGTCATTGGTCACAAGCTATTTTCTCATCTGGGGTGTCTGCTTGTCATTGGTCACAAGCTATATTCTCATCTGGGGTAGCTGCTTGTCATTGGTCACAAGCTATATTCTCATCTGGGGTATCTGCGTGTCATTGGTCACAAGCTATATTCTCATCTGGGGTATCTGCTTGTCATTAGTCACAAGCTATATTCTCATCTGGGGTATCTGCTTGTCATTAGTCACAAGCTATATTCTCATCTGGGGTAGCTGCTTGCCATTGGTCACAAGCTATATTCTCATCTGGGGTAGCTGTGTGTCATTGGTCACAAGCTATATTCTCATCTGGGGTGTCTCCTTGTCATTGGTCACAAGCTATATTCTCATCTGGGGTTTTTGCGTGTCATTGGTCACAAGATATATTTTCATCTGGGATATCCGTGTCATTGGTCACAAGCTTTTTTCTCATCTGGGGTGTCTGCTTGTCATTAGTCACAAGTTATATTCTAATCTGGGGTATCTGTGTGTCATTGGTCACAAGCTATTTTCTCATCTGGGGTGTCTGCGTGTCATTGGTCACAAGCTATTTTCTCATCTGGGGTAGCTGCGTGTCATTGGTCACAAGCTATATTCTCATCTGGGGTAGCTGTGTGTCATTGGTCACAAGCTATATTCTCATCTGGGGTGTCTCCTTGTCATTGGTCACAAGCTATATTCTCATCTGGGGTTTTTGCGTGTCATTGGTCACAAGATATATTTTCATCTGGGATATCCGTGTCATTGGTCACAAGCTTTTTTCTCATCTGGGGTGTCTGCTTGTCATTAGTCACAAGTTATATTCTAATCTGGGGTATCTGTGTGTCATTGGTCACAAGCTATTTTCTCATCTGGGGTGTCTGCGTGTCATTGGTCACAAGCTATATTCTCATCTGGGGTAGCTGCGTGTCATTGGTCACAAGCTATATTCTCATCTGGGGTAGCTGTGTGTCATTGGTCACAAGCTATATTCTCATCTGGGGTATCTGCTTGTCATTAGTCACAAGCTATATTCTCATCTGGGGTATCTGCTTGTCATTGGTCACAAGCTATATTCTCATCTGGGGTGTCTGGGTTTCATTAGTCACAAGCTACATTCTCATCTGGGGTATCTGCTTGTCATTAGTCACAAGCTATATTCTCATCTGGGGTATCTGCTTGTCATTGGTCACAAGCTATATTCTCATCTGGGGTATCTGCTTGTCATTAGTCACAAGCTATATTCTCATCTGGGGTATCTGCGTGTCATTGGTCACAAGCTATATTCTCATCGGGGGTGTCTGCTTGTCATTAGTCACAAGATATATTCTCATCCGGGGTATCTGCGTGTCATTGGTCACAAGCTATATTCTCATCTGGGGTAGCTGCTTGTCATTGGTCACAAGCTATATTCTCATCTGGGGTAGCTGCTTGTCATTGGTCACAAGCTATATTCTCATCTGGGGTATCTGCTTGTCATTGGTCACAAGCTATATTCTCATCTGGGGTATCTGTGTGTCATTGGTCACAAGCTATATTCTCATCTGGGGTATCTGCTTGTCATTAGTCACAAGCTATATTCTCATCTGGGGTATCTGTGTGTCATTGGTCACAAGCTATATTCTCATCTGGGGTGTCTGCTTGTCATTAGTCACAAGCTATATTCTCATCTGGGGTATCTGTGTGTCATTGGTCACAAGCTATATTCTCATCTGGGGTATCTGCTTGTCATTAGTTACAAGTTATATTCTCATCTGGGGTATCTGCATGTCATTGGTCACAAGCTATATTCTCCTCTGGGGTAGCTGCGTGTCATTGGTCACAAGCTATATTCTCATCCGGGGTGTCTGCTTGTCATTGGTCACAAGCTATATTCTCATCTGGGGTAGCAGCGTGTCATTGGTCACAAGCTATATTCTCATCTGGGGTAGCAGCGTGTCATTGGTCACAAGCTTTTTTCTCATCTGGGGTATCTGTGTGTCATTGGTCACAAGCTATATTCTCATCTGGGGTGTCTGTGTGTCATTAGTCACAAGCTATATTCTCATCTGGGGTATCTGCGTGTCATTAGTCACAAGCTATATTCTCATCTGGGGTATCTGCTTGTCATTGGTCACAAGCTATATTCTCATCTGGGTATCTGTGTGTTATTGGTCACAAGCTATATTCTCATCTGGGATGTCTGCTTGTCATTGGTCACAAGCTATATTCTCATCTGGGGTGTCTGTGTGTCATTAGTCACAAGCTATATTCTCATCTGGGGTATCTGCTTGTCATTAGTCACAAGCTATATTCTCATCCGGGGTATCTGCTTGTCATTAGTCACAAGCTATATTCTCATCTGGGGTGTCTGCTTGTCATTGGTCACAAGCTATATTCTCATCTGGGGTGTCTGCGTGTCATTAGTCACAAGCTATATTCTCATCTGGGGTATCTGCTTGTCATTGGTCACAAGCTATATTCTCATCTGGGGTGTCTGTGTGTCATTAGTCACAAGCTATATTCTCATCTGGGGTATCTGCTTGTCATTAGTCACAAGCTATATTCTCATCCGGGGTATCTGCTTGTCATTGGTCACAAGCTATATTCTCATCTGGGGTGTCTGTGTGTCATTAGTCACAAGCTATATTCTCATCTGGGGTATCTGCTTGTCATTGGTCACAAGCTATATTCTCATCAGGGGTATCTGCTTGTCATTGGTCACAAGCTATATTCTCATCCGGGGTATCTGCTTGTCATTAGTCACAAGCTATATTCTCATCTGGGTATCTGTGTGTCATTGGTCACAAGCTATTTTCTCATCGGGGGTGTCTGCTTGTCATTAGTCACAAGCTATATTCTCATCGGGGGTATCTGTGTGTCATTAGTCACAAGCTATATTCTCATCTGGGGTGTCTGCTTGTCATTGGTCACAAGCTATATTCTCATCTGGGGTAGCTGCGTGTCATTGGTCACAAGCTATATTCTCATCTGGGGTGTCTGCTTGTCATTGGTCACAAGCTTTTTTCTCATCTGGGGTGTCTGCTTGTCATTGGTCACAAGCTATATTCTCATCTGGGGTATCTGCGTGTCATTGGGCACAAGCTATATTCTCATCTGGGGTATCTGTGTGTCATTAGTCACAAGCTATATTCTCATCTGGGGTATCTGCGTGTCATGGGTCACAAGCTATATTCTCATCTGGGGTATCTGCTTGTCATTAGTCACAAGCTATATTCTCATCTGGGGTAGCTGCTTGTCATTGGTCACAAGCTATATTCTCATCTGGGGTAGCTGCTTGTCATTGGTCACAAGCTATATTCTCATCTGGGGTAGCTGCGTGTCATTGGTCACAAGCTATATTCTCATCTGGGGTAGCTGCTTGTCATTGGTCACAAGCTATATTCTCATCTGGGGTATCTGTGTGTCATTAGTCACAAGCTATATTCTCATCTGGGGTAGCTGCTTGTCATTGGTCACAAGCTATATTCTCATCTGGGGTAGCTGCTTGTCATTGGTCACAAGCTATATTCTCATCTGGGGTATCTGTGTGTCATTAGTCACAAGCTATATTCTCATCTGGGGTATCTGTGTGTCATTAGTCACAAGCTATATTCTCATCTGGGGTAGCTGCTTGTCATTGGTCACAAGCTATATTCTCATCTGGGGTATCTGTGTGTCATTAGTCACAAGCTATATTCTCATCTGGGTATCTGCTTGTCATTGGGCACAAGCTATATTCTCATCTGGGGTATCTGCGTGTCATTAGTCACAAGCTATATTCTCATCTGGGGTGTCTGTGTGTCATTGGTCACAAGCTATATTCTCATCGGGGTATCTGCGTGTCATTAGTCACAAGCTATATTCTCATCTGGGGTGTCTGTGTGTCATTGGTCACAAGCTATATTCT
The DNA here is from genome assembly GCF_027579735.1 of Bombina bombina. NCBI lineage: Eukaryota > Metazoa > Chordata > Amphibia > Anura > Bombinatoridae > Bombina > Bombina bombina. Next base: position 464,443,913 of record NC_069505.1, on the reverse strand, counting down.
CATCTGGTGTAGCTGCGTGTCATTGGTCACAAGCTATATTCTCATCTGGGGTGTCTGCTTGTCATTGGTCACAAGCTATATTCTCATCTGGGGTATCTGCTTGTCATTGGTCACAAGCTATATTCTCATCTGGGGTGTCTGTGTGTCATTGGTCACAAGCTATATTCTCATCTGGGGTATCTGCTTGTCATTGGTCACAAGCTATATTCTCATCTGGGGTAGCTGTGTGTCATTGGTCACAAGCTATATTCTCATCTGGGGTATCTGTGTGTCATTGGTCACAAGCTATATTCTCATCTGGGGTGTCTGCGTGTCATTGGTCACAAGCTATATTCTCATCTGGGGTGTCTGCTTGTCATTGGTCACAAGCTATATTCTCATCTGGGGTATCTGCTTGTCATTGGTCACAAGCTATATTCTCATCTGGGGTGTCTGTGTGTCATTGGTCACAAGCTATATTCTCATCTGGGGTATCTGCTTGTCATTGGTCACAAGCTATATTCTCATCTGGGGTATCTGAGTGTCATTGGTCACAAGCTATATTCTCATCTGGGGTGTCTGCTTGTCATTGGTCACAAGCTATATTCTCATCGGGGTATCTGTGTGTCATTGGTCACAAGCTATATTCTCATCTGGGGTATCTGCTTGTCATTGGTCACAAGCTATATTCTCATCTGGGGTAGCTGCATGTCATTGGTCACAAGCTATATTCTCATCTGGGGTGTCTGCTTGTCATTGGTCACAAGCTATATTCTCATCTGGGGTATCTGCTTGTCATTGGTCACAAGCTATATTCTCATCTGGGGTGTCTGCTTGTCATTGGTCACAAGCTATATTCTCATCAGGGGTATCTGCGTGTCATTGGTCACAAGCTATATTCTCATCTGGGGTGTCTGCGTGTCATTGGTCACAAGCTATATTCTCATCGGGGTATCTGTGTGTCATTGGTCACAAGCTATATTCTCATCTGGGGTATCTGCTTGTCATTGGTCACAAGTTATATTCTCATCTGGGGTATCTGCTTGTCATTGGTCACAAGCTATATTCTCATCCGGGGTATCTGCTTGTCATTAGTCACAAGCTATATTCTCATCTGGGTATCTGTGTGTCATTGGTCACAAGCTATTTTCTCATCGGGGGTATCTGTGTGTCATTAGTCACAAGCTATATTCTCATCTGGGGTGTCTGCTTGTCATTGGTCACAAGCTATATTCTCATCTGGGGTAGCTGCGTGTCATTGGTCACAAGCTATATTCTCATCTGGGGTAGCTGCTTGTCATTGGTCACAAGCTTTTTTCTCATCTGGGGTGTCTGCTTGTCATTGGTCACAAGCTATATTCTCATCTGGGGTATCTGCGTGTCATTGGTCACAAGCTATATTCTCATCTGGGGTATCTGCGTGTCATTGGTCACAAGCTATATTCTCATCTGGGGTATCTGCTTGTCATTAGTCACAAGCTATATTCTCATCTGGGGTAGCTGCTTGTCATTGGTCACAAGCTATATTCTCATCTGGGGTAGCTGCTTGTCATTGGTCACAAGCTATATTCTCATCTGGGGTAGCTGCTTGTCATTGGTCACAAGCTATATTCTCATCAGGGGTATCTGTGTGTCATTAGTCACAAGCTATATTCTCATCTGGGGTAGCTGCTTGTCATTGGTCACAAGCTATATTCTCATCTGGGGTAGCTGCTTGTCATTGGTCACAAGCTATATTCTCATCTGGGGTATCTGTGTGTCATTAGTCACAAGCTATATTCTCATCTGGGGTAGCTGCGTGTCATTGGTCACAAGCTATATTCTCATCTGGGGTATCTGTGTGTCATTAGTCACAAGCTATATTCTCATCTGGGGTAGCTGCGTGTCATTGGTCACAAGCTATATTCTCATCTGGGGTGTCTGCTTGTCATTAGTCACAAGCTATATTCTCATCTGGGGTAGCTGCTTGTCATTGGTCACAAGCTATATTCTCATCTGGGGTATCTGCTTGTCATTGGTCACAAGCTATATTCTCATCTGGGGTATCTGCTTGTCATTGGTCACAAGCTATATTCTCATCTGGGGTAGCTGCTTGTCATTGGTCACAAGCTATATTCTCATCTGGGGTGTCTGCTTGTCATTGGTCACAAGCTATATTCTCATCTGGGGTATCTGCTTGTCATTGGTCACAAGCTATATTCTCATCTGGGGTGTCTGCTTGTCATTGGTCACAAGCTATATTCTCATCAGGGGTATCTGTGTGTCATTAGTCACAAGCTATATTCTCATCTGGGGTAGCTGCTTGTCATTGGTCACAAGCTATATTCTCATCTGGGGTGTCTGCTTGTCATTGGTCACAAGCTATATTCTCATCTGGGGTAGCTGTGTGTCATTAGTCACAAGCTATATTCTCATCTGGGGTAGCTGCTTGTCATTGGTCACAAGCTATATTCTCATCTGGGGTATCTGCTTGTCATTGGTCACAAGCTATATTCTCATCTGGGGTATCTGCTTGTCATTGGTCACAAGCTATATTCTCATCTGGGGTAGCTGCATGTCATTGGTCACAAGCTATATTCTCATCTGGGGTGTCTGCTTGTCATTGGTCACAAGCTATATTCTCATCTGGGGTATCTGCTTGTCATTGGTCACAAGTTATATTCTCATCTGGGGTGTCTGCTTGTCATTGGTCACAAGCTATATTCTCATCAGGGGTATCTGTGTGTCATTAGTCACAAGCTATATTCTCATCTGGGGTAGCTGCTTGTCATTGGTCACAAGCTATATTCTCATCAGGGGTATCTGTGTGTCATTAGTCACAAGCTATATTCTCATCTGGGGTAGCTGCTTGTCATTGGTCACAAGCTATATTCTCATCTGGGGTAGCTGCTTGTCATTGGGCACAAGCTATATTCTCATCTGGGGTATCTGTGTGTCATTAGTCACAAGCTATATTCTCATCTGGGGTATCTGTGTGTCATTAGTCACAAGCTATATTCTCATCTGGGGTAGCTGCTTGTCATTGGTCACAAGCTATATTCTCATCTGGGGTATCTGTGTGTCATTAGTCACAAGCTATATTCTCATCTGGGGTAGCTGCGTGTCATTGGGCACAAGCTATATTCTCATCTGGGGTGTCTGCTTGTCATTGGTCACAAGCTATATTCTCATCTGGGGTAGCTGTGTGTCATTAGTCACAAGCTATATTCTCATCTGGGGTAGCTGCTTGTCATTGGTCACAAGCTATATTCTCATCTGGGGTATCTGCTTGTCATTGGTCACAAGCTATATTCTCATCTGGGGTATCTGCTTGTCATTGGTCACAAGCTATATTCTCATCTGGGGTAGCTGCTTGTCATTGGTCACAAGCTATATTCTCATCTGGGGTGTCTGCTTGTCATTGGTCACAAGCTATATTCTCATCTGGGGTATCTGCTTGTCATTGGTCACAAGTTATATTCTCATCTGGGGTGTCTGCTTGTCATTGGTCACAAGCTGTATTCTCATCTGGGGTATCTGCTTGTCATTGGTCACAAGCTATATTCTCATCTGGGGTATCTGCTTGTCATTGGTCACAAGTTATATTCTCATCTGGGGTGTCTGCTTGTCATTGGTCACAAGCTATATTCTCATCAGGGGTATCTGTGTGTCATTAGTCACAAGCTATATTCTCATCTGGGGTAGCTGCTTGTCATTGGTCACAAGCTATATTCTCATCTGGGGTAGCTGCGTGTCATTGGTCACAAGCTATATTCTCATCTGGGGTAGCTGTGTGTCATTGGTCACAAGCTATATTCTCATCTGGGGTATCTGCTTGTCATTAGTCACAAGCTATATTCTCATCTGGGGTATCTGCTTGTCATTGGTCACAAGCTATATTCTCATCTGGGGTGTCTGGGTTTCATTAGTCACAAGCTACATTCTCATCTGGGGTATCTGCTTGTCATTAGTCACAAGCTATATTCTCATCTGGGGTATCTGCTTGTCATTGGTCACAAGCTATATTCTCATCTGGGGTATCTGCTTGTCATTAGTCACAAGCTATATTCTCATCTGGGGTATCTGCTTGTCATTGGTCACAAGCTATATTCTCATCGGGGGTGTCTGCTTGTCATTAGTCACAAGATATATTCTCATCCGGGGTATCTGCGTGTCATTGGTCACAAGCTATATTCTCATCTGGGGTAGCTGCTTGTCATTGGTCACAAGCTATATTCTCATCTGGGGTAGCTGCTTGTCATTGGTCACAAGCTATATTCTCATCTGGGGTATCTGCTTGTCATTGGTCACAAGCTATATTCTCATCTGGGGTATCTGTGTGTCATTGGTCACAAGCTATATTCTCATCTGGGGTATCTGCTTGTCATTAGTCACAAGCTATATTCTCATCTGGGGTATCTGTGTGTCATTGGTCACAAGCTATATTCTCATCTGGGGTGTCTGCTTGTCATTAGTCACAAGCTATATTCTCATCTGGGGTATCTGTGTGTCATTGGTCACAAGCTATATTCTCATCTGGGGTATCTGCTTGTCATTAGTTACAAGTTATATTCTCATCTGGGGTATCTGCATGTCATTGGTCACAAGCTATATTCTCCTCTGGGGTAGCTGCGTGTCATTGGTCACAAGCTATATTCTCATCCGGGGTGTCTGCTTGTCATTGGTCACAAGCTATATTCTCATCTGGGGTAGCAGCGTGTCATTGGTCACAAGCTATATTCTCATCTGGGGTAGCAGCGTGTCATTGGTCACAAGCTTTTTTCTCATCTGGGGTATCTGTGTGTCATTGGTCACAAGCTATATTCTCATCTGGGGTGTCTGTGTGTCATTGGTCACAAGCTATATTCTCATCTGGGGTATCTGCTTGTCATTAGTCACAAGCTATATTCTCATCTGGGGTATCTGCTTGTCATTGGTCACAAGCTATATTCTCATCTGGGTATCTGTGTGTTATTGGTCACAAGCTATATTCTCATCTGGGATGTCTGCTTGTCATTGGTCACAAGCTATATTCTCATCTGGGGTGTCTGTGTGTCATTAGTCACAAGCTATATTCTCATCTGGGGTATCTGCTTGTCATTAGTCACAAGCTATATTCTCATCTGGGGTATCTGCTTGTCATTAGTCACAAGCTATATTCTCATCAGGGGTGTCTGCTTGTCATTGGTCACAAGCTATATTCTCATCTGGGGTGTCTGCGTGTCATTAGTCACAAGCTATATTCTCATCTGGGGTATCTGCTTGTCATTGGTCACAAGCTATATTCTCATCTGGGGTGTCTGTGTGTCATTAGTCACAAGCTATATTCTCATCTGGGGTATCTGCTTGTCATTAGTCACAAGCTATATTCTCATCCGGGGTATCTGCTTGTCATTGGTCACAAGCTATATTCTCATCTGGGGTGTCTGTGTGTCATTAGTCACAAGCTATATTCTCATCTGGGGTATCTGCTTGTCATTGGTCACAAGCTATATTCTCATCAGGGGTATCTGCTTGTCATTGGTCACAAGCTATATTCTCATCCGGGGTATCTGCTTGTCATTAGTCACAAGCTATATTCTCATCTGGGTATCTGTGTGTCATTGGTCACAAGCTATTTTCTCATCGGGGGTGTCTGCTTGTCATTAGTCACAAGCTATATTCTCATCGGGGGTATCTGTGTGTCATTAGTCACAAGCTATATTCTCATCTGGGGTGTCTGCTTGTCATTGGTCACAAGCTATATTCTCATCTGGGGTAGCTGCGTGTCATTGGTCACAAGCTATATTCTCATCTGGGGTGTCTGCTTGTCATTGGTCACAAGCTATATTCTCATCTGGGGTGTCTGCTTGTCATTGGTCACAAGCTATATTCTCATCTGGGGTATCTGCGTGTCATTGGTCACAAGCTATATTCTCATCTGGGGTATCTGTGTGTCATTAGTCACAAGCTATATTCTCATCTGGGGTATCTGCGTGTCATTGGTCACAAGCTATATTCTCATCTGGGGTATCTGCTTGTCATTAGTCACAAGCTATATTCTCATCTGGGGTAGCTGCTTGTCATTGGTCACAAGCTATATTCTCATCTGGGGTAGCTGCTTGTCATTGGTCACAAGCTATATTCTCATCTGGGGTAGCTGCTTGTCATTGGTCACAAGCTATATTCTCATCTGGGGTAGCTGCTTGTCATTGGTCACAAGCTATATTCTCATCTGGGGTATCTGTGTGTCATTAGTCACAAGCTATATTCTCATCTGGGGTATCTGCTTGTCATTGGTCACAAGCTATATTCTCATCTGGGGTAGCTGCTTGTCATTGGGCACAAGCTATATTCTCATCTGGGGTATCTGTGTGTCATTAGTCACAAGCTATATTCTCATCTGGGGTATCTGTGTGTCATTAGTCACAAGCTATATTCTCATCTGGGGTAGCTGCTTGTCATTGGGCACAAGCTATATTCTCATCTGGGGTATCTGTGTGTCATTAGTCACAAGCTATATTCTCATCTGGGTATCTGCTTGTCATTGGGCACAAGCTATATTCTCATCTGGGGTATCTGCGTGTCATTAGTCACAAGCTATATTCTCATCTGGGGTGTCTGTGTGTCATTGGTCACAAGCTATATTCTCATCGGGGTATCTGCGTGTCATTAGTCACAAGCTATATTCTCATCTGGGGTGTCTGTGTGTCATTGGTCACAAGCTATATTCTCATCTGGTGTAGCTGCGTGTCATTGGGCACAAGCTATATTCTCATCTGGGGTGTCTGCTTGTCATTGGTCACAAGCTATATTCTCATCTGGGGTATCTGCTTGTCATTGGTCACAAGCTATATTCTCATCTGGGGTGTCTGTGTGTCATTGGTCACAAGCTATATTCTCATCTGGGGTATCTGCTTGTCATTGGTCACAAGCTATATTCTCATCTGGGGTAGCTGTGTGTCATTGGTCACAAGCTATATTCTCATCTGGGGTATCTGTGTGTCATTGGTCACAAGCTATATTCTCATCTGGGGTGTCTGCGTGTCATTGGTCACAAGCTATATTCTCATCTGGGGTGTCTGCTTGTCATTGGTCACAAGCTATATTCTCATCTGGGGTATCTGCTTGTCATTGGTCACAAGCTATATTCTCATCTGGGGTGTCTGTGTGTCATTGGTCACAAGCTATATTCTCATCTGGGGTATCTGCTTGTCATTGGTCACAAGCTATATTCTCATCTGGGGTGTCTGTGTGTCATTGGTCACAAGCTATATTCTCATCTGGGGTGTCTGCTTGTCATTGGTCACAAGCTATATTCTCATCGGGGTATCTGTGTGTTATTGATCACAAGCTATATTCTCATCTGGGGTATCTGCTTGTCATTGGTCACAAGCTATATTCTCATCTGGGGTAGCTGCATGTCATTGGTCACAAGCTATATTCTCATCTGGGGTGTCTGCTTGTCATTGGTCACAAGCTATATTCTCATCTGGGGTATCTGCTTGTCATTGGTCACAAGCTATATTCTCATCTGGGGTGTCTGCTTGTCATTGGTCACAAGCTATATTCTCATCAGGGGTATCTGCGTGTCATTGGTCACAAGCTATATTCTCATCTGGGGTGTCTGCGTGTCATTGGTCACAAGCTATATTCTCATCGGGGTATCTGTGTGTCATTGGTCACAAGCTATATTCTCATCTGGGGTATCTGCTTGTCATTGGTCACAAGTTATATTCTCATCTGGGGTATCTGCTTGTCATTGGTCACAAGCTATATTCTCATCCGGGGTATCTGCTTGTCATTAGTCACAAGCTATATTCTCATCTGGGTATCTGTGTGTCATTGGTCACAAGCTATTTTCTCATCGGGGGTATCTGTGTGTCATTAGTCACAAGCTATATTCTCATCTGGGGTGTCTGCTTGTCATTGGTCACAAGCTATATTCTCATCTGGGGTAGCTGCGTGTCATTGGTCACAAGCTATATTCTCATCTGGGGTATCTGCTTGTCATTGGTCACAAGCTTTTTTCTCATCTGGGGTGTCTGCTTGTCATTGGTCACAAGCTATATTCTCATCTGGGGTATCTGCGTGTCATTGGTCACAAGCTATATTCTCATCTGGGGTAGCTGCGTGTCATTGGTCACAAGCTATATTCTCATCTGGGGTATCTGCTTGTCATTAGTCACAAGCTATATTCTCATCTGGGGTAGCTGCTTGTCATTGGTCACAAGCTATATTCTCATCTGGGGTAGCTGCTTGTCATTGGTCACAAGCTATATTCTCATCTGGGGTAGCTGCTTGTCATTGGTCACAAGCTATATTCTCATCTGGGGTAGCTGTGTGTCATTAGTCACAAGCTATATTCTCATCTGGGGTAGCTGCTTGTCATTGGTCACAAGCTATATTCTCATCTGGGGTAGCTGCTTGTCATTGGTCACAAGCTATATTCTCATCTGGGGTATCTGTGTGTCATTAGTCACAAGCTATATTCTCATCTGGGGTAGCTGCGTGTCATTGGGCACAAGCTATATTCTCATCTGGGGTATCTGTGTGTCATTAGTCACAAGCTATATTCTCATCTGGGGTAGCTGCGTGTCATTGGGCACAAGCTATATTCTCATCTGGGGTGTCTGCTTGTCATTAGTCACAAGCTATATTCTCATCTGGGGTAGCTGCTTGTCATTGGTCACAAGCTATATTCTCATCTGGGGTATCTGCTTGTCATTGGTCACAAGCTATATTCTCATCTGGGGTATCTGCTTGTCATTGGTCACAAGCTATATTCTCATCTGGGGTAGCTGCATGTCATTGGTCACAAGCTATATTCTCATCTGGGGTGTCTGCTTGTCATTGGTCACAAGCTATATTCTCATCTGGGGTATCTGCTTGTCATTGGTCACAAGCTATATTCTCATCTGGGGTGTCTGCTTGTCATTGGTCACAAGCTATATTCTCATCAGGGGTATCTGTGTGTCATTAGTCACAAGCTATATTCTCATCTGGGGTAGCTGCTTGTCATTGGTCACAAGCTATATTCTCATCTGGGGTGTCTGCTTGTCATTGGTCACAAGCTATATTCTCATCTGGGGTAGCTGTGTGTCATTAGTCACAAGCTATATTCTCATCTGGGGTAGCTGCTTGTCATTGGTCACAAGCTATATTCTCATCTGGGGTATCTGCTTGTCATTGGTCACAAGCTATATTCTCATCTGGGGTAGCTGCATGTCATTGGTCACAAGCTATATTCTCATCTGGGGTGTCTGCTTGTCATTGGTCACAAGCTATATTCTCATCTGGGGTATCTGCTTGTCATTGGTCACAAGCTATATTCTCATCTGGGGTGTCTGCTTGTCATTGGTCACAAGCTATATTCTCATCAGGGGTATCTGCTGTGTCATTAGTCACAAGCTATATTCTCATCTGGGGTAGCTGCTTGTCATTGGTCACAAGCTATATTCTCATCAGGGGTATCTGTGTGTCATTTGTCACAAGCTATATTCTCATCTGGGGTAGCTGCTTGTCATTGGTCACAAGCTATATTCTCATCTGGGGTAGCTGCTTGTCATTGGGCACAAGCTATATTCTCATCTGGGGTATCTGTGTGTCATTAGTCACAAGCTATATTCTCATCTGGGGTATCTGTGTGTCATTAGTCACAAGCTATATTCTCATCTGGGGTAGCTGCTTGTCATTGGTCACAAGCTATATTCTCATCTGGGGTATCTGCTTGTCATTTGTCACAAGCTATATTCTCATCTGGGGTAGCTGCGTGTCATTGGGCACAAGCTATATTCTCATCTGGGGTGTCTGCTTGTCATTAGTCACAAGCTATATTCTCATCTGGGGTAGCTGCTTGTCATTGGTCACAAGCTATATTCTCATCTGGGGTATCTGCTTGTCATTGGTCACAAGCTATATTCTCATCTGGGGTATCTGCTTGTCATTGGTCACAAGCTATATTCTCATCTGGGGTAGCTGCTTGTCATTGGTCACAAGCTATATTCTCATCTGGGGTGTCTGCTTGTCATTGGTCACAAGCTATATTCTCATCTGGGGTATCTGCTTGTCATTGGTCACAAGTTATATTCTCATCTGGGGTGTCTGCTTGTCATTAGTCACAAGCTATATTCTCATCTGGGGTAGCTGCTTGTCATTGGTCACAAGCTATTTTCTCATCTGGGGTGTCTGCGTGTCATTGGTCACAAGCTATATTCTCATCTGGGGTGTCTGCGTGTCATTGGTCACAAGCTATTTTCTCATCGGGGGTGTCTGCATGTCATTAGTCACAAGCTATATTCTCATCTGGGGTGTCTGCTTGTCATTGGTCACAAGCTATTTTCTCATCTGGGGTGTCTGCGTGTCATTAGTCACAAGCTATATTCTCATCGGGGGTATCTGTGTGTCATTGGTCACAAGCTATATTCTTATCTGGGGTGTCTGCTTGTCATTGGTCACAAGCTATATTCTCATCTGGGGTGTCTGCTTGTCATTAGTCACAAGCTATATTCTCATCGGGGGTATCTGTGTGTCATTGGTCACAAGCTATATTCTCATCTGGGGTGTCTGCTTGTCATTGGTCACAAGCTATATTCTCATCTGGGGTGTCTGCTTGTCATTGGTCACAAGCTATATTCTCATCTGGGTATCTGTGTGTTATTGGTCACAAGCTATATTCTCATCTGGGATGTCTGCTTGTCATTGGTCACAAGCTATATTCTCATCTGGGGTGTCTGCTTGTCATTGGTCACAAGCTATATTCTCATCTGGGGTATCTGCTTGTCATTGGTCACAAGTTATATTCTCATCTGGGGTGTCTGCTTGTCATTAGTCACAAGCTATATTCTCATCTGGGGTAGCTGCTTGTCATTGGTCACAAGCTATTTTCTCATCTGGGGTGTCTGCGTGTCATTGGTCACAAGCTATATTCTCATCTGGGGTGTCTGCGTGTCATTGGTCACAAGCTATATTCTCATCTGGGGTCTGCATGTCATTAGTCACAAGCTATATTCTCATCTGGGGTGTCTGCTTGTCATTGGTCACAAGCTATATTCTCATCTGGGGTAGCTGCGTGTCATTGGTCACAAGCTATATTCTCATCTGGGGTATCTGTGTGTCATTGGTCACAAGCTATATTCTTATCTGGGGTGTCTGCTTGTCATTGGTCACAAGCTATATTCTCATCTGGGGTGTCTGCTTGTCATTAGTCACAAGCTATATTCTCATCTGGGGTATCTGCTTGTCATTGGTCACAAGCTATATTCTCATCTGGGGTGTCTGCTTGTCATTGGTCACAAGCTATATTCTCATCTGGGGTGTCTGCTTGTCATTAGTCACAAGCTATATTCTCATCGGGGGTATCTGTGTGTCATTGGTCACAAGCTATATTCTTATCTGGGGTGTCTGCTTGTCATTGGTCACAAGCTATATTCTCATCTGGGGTATCTGTGTGTCATTAGTCACAAGCTATATTCTCATCTGGGGTATCTGTGTGTCATTAGTCACAAGCTATATTCTCATCTGGGGTAGCTGCGTGTCATTGGGCACAAGCTATATTCTCATCTGGGGTATCTGTGTGTCATTAGTCACAAGCTATATTCTCATCTGGGGTAGCTGCGTGTCATTGGTCACAAGCTATATTCTCATCTGGGGTGTCTGCTTGTCATTGGTCACAAGCTATATTCTCATCTGGGGTAGCTGTGTGTCATTAGTCACAAGCTATATTCTCATCTGGGGTAGCTGCTTGTCATTGGTCACAAGCTATATTCTCATCTGGGGTATCTGCTTGTCATTGGTCACAAGCTATATTCTCATCTGGGGTATCTGCTTGTCATTGGTCACAAGCTATATTCTCATCTGGGGTAGCTGCATGTCATTGGTCACAAGCTATATTCTCATCTGGGGTGTCTGCTTGTCATTGGTCACAAGCTATATTCTCATCTGGGGTATCTGCTTGTCATTGGTCACAAGCTATATTCTCATCTGGGGTGTCTGCTTGTCATTGGTCACAAGCTATATTCTCATCTGGGGTATCTGCTTGTCATTGGTCACAAGCTATATTCTCATCTGGGGTATCTGCTTGTCATTGGTCACAAGTTATATTCTCATCTGGGGTGTCTGCTTGTCATTGGTCACAAGCTATATTCTCATCAGGGGTATCTGTGTGTCATTAGTCACAAGCTATATTCTCATCTGGGGTAGCTGCTTGTCATTGGTCACAAGCTATATTCTCATCTGGGGTAGCTGCGTGTCATTGGTCACAAGCTATATTCTCATCTGGGGTAGCTGTGTGTCATTGGTCACAAGCTATATTCTCATCTGGGGTATCTGCTTGTCATTAGTCACAAGCTATATTCTCATCTGGGGTATCTGCTTGTCATTGGTCACAAGCTATATTCTCATCTGGGGTGTCTGCTTGTCATTGGTCACAAGCTACATTCTCATCTGGGGTATCTGCTTGTCATTAGTCACAAGCTATATTCTCATCTGGGGTATCTGCTTGTCATTGGTCACAAGCTATATTCTCATCTGGGGTATCTGCTTGTCATTAGTCACAAGCTATATTCTCATCTGGGGTATCTGCGTGTCATTGGTCACAAGCTATATTCTCATCTGGGGTGTCTGCTTGTCATTAGTCACAAGATATATTCTCATCTGGGGTATCTGCGTGTCATTGGTCACAAGCTATATTCTCATCTGGGGTAGCTGCTTGTCATTGGTCACAAGCTATATTCTCATCTGGGGTAGCTGCTTGTCATTGGTCACAAGCTATATTCTCATCTGGGGTATCTGCTTGTCATTGGTCACAAGCTATATTCTCATCTGGGGTATCTGCGTGTCATTGGTCACAAGCTATATTCTCATCTGGGGTATCTGCTTGTCATTAGTCACAAGCTATATTCTCATCTGGGGTATCTGCTTGTCATTGGTCACAAGCTATATTCTCATCTGGGGTGTCTGCTTGTCATTAGTCACAAGCTATATTCTCATCTGGGGTATCTGTGTGTCATTGGTCACAAGCTATATTCTCATCTGGGGTATCTGCTTGTCATTGGTCACAAGCTATATTCTCATCTGGGGTATCTGCATGTCATTGGTCACAAGCTATATTCTCATCTGGGGTAGCTGCGTGTCATTGGTCACAAGCTATATTCTCATCTGGGGTGTCTGCTTGTCATTGGTCACAAGCTATATTCTCATCTGGGGTAGCAGCGTGTCATTGGTCACAAGCTATATTCTCATCTGGGGTAGCAGCGTGTCATTGGTCACAAGCTTTTTTCTCATCTGGGGTATCTGCTTGTCATTGGTCACAAGCTATATTCTCATCTGGGGTGTCTGTGTGTCATTAGTCACAAGCTATATTCTCATCTGGGGTATCTGCTTGTCATTAGTCACAAGCTATATTCTCATCTGGGGTATCTGCTTGTCATTGGTCACAAGCTATATTCTCATCTGGGGTATCTGTGTGTTATTGGTCACAAGCTATATTCTCATCTGGGATGTCTGCTTGTCATTGGTCACAAGCTATATTCTCATCTGGGGTGTCTGTGTGTCATTAGTCACAAGCTATATTCTCATCTGGGGTATCTGCTTGTCATTAGTCACAAGCTATATTCTCATCAGGGGTATCTGCTTGTCATTGGTCACAAGCTATATTCTCATCTGGGGTGTCTGCTTGTCATTGGTCACAAGCTATATTCTCATCTGGGGTGTCTGCGTGTCATTAGTCACAAGCTATATTCTCATCTGGGGTATCTGCTTGTCATTGGTCACAAGCTATATTCTCATCTGGGGTGTCTGTGTGTCATTAGTCACAAGCTATATTCTCATCTGGGGTATCTGCTTGTCATTAGGTCACAAGCTATATTCTCATCCTGGGGTATCTGCTTGTCATTGGTCACAAGCTATATTCTCATCTGGGGTGTCTGTGTGTCATTAGTCACAAGCTATATTCTCATCTGGGGTATCTGCTTGTCATTGGTCACAAGCTATATTCTCATCAGGGGTATCTGCTTGTCATTGGTCACAAGCTATATTCTCATCCTGGGGTATCTGCTTGTCATTAGTCACAAGCTATATTCTCATCTGGGTATCTGTGTGTCATTGGTCACAAGCTATTTTCTCATCTGGGGTGTCTGCTTGTCATTAGTCACAAGCTATATTCTCATCTGGGGTATCTGTGTGTCATTAGTCACAAGCTATATTCTCATCTGGGGTGTCTGCTTGTCATTGGTCACAAGCTATATTCTCATCTGGGGTAGCTGCGTGTCATTGGTCACAAGCTATATTCTCATCTGGGGTGTCTGCTTGTCATTGGTCACAAGCTTTTTTCTCATCTGGGGTGTCTGCTTGTCATTGGTCACAAGCTATATTCTCATCTGGGGTATCTGCGTGTCATTGGGCACAAGCTATATTCTCATCTGGGGTATCTGTGTGTCATTAGTCACAAGCTATATTCTCATCTGGGGTAGCTGCGTGTCATTGGTCACAAGCTATATTCTCATCTGGGGTATCTGCTTGTCATTAGTCACAAGCTATATTCTCATCTGGGGTAGCTGCTTGTCATTGGTCACAAGCTATATTCTCATCTGGGGTAGCTGCTTGTCATTGGTCACAAGCTATATTCTCATCTGGGGTAGCTGCTTGTCATTGGTCACAAGCTATATTCTCATCTGGGGTAGCTGCTTGTCATTGGTCACAAGCTATATTCTCATCAGGGGTATCTGTGTGTCATTAGTCACAAGCTATATTCTCATCTGGGGTAGCTGCGTGTCATTGGTCACAAGCTATATTCTCATCTGGGGTAGCTGCTTGTCATTGGTCACAAGCTATATTCTCATCTGGGGTATCTGTGTGTCATTAGTCACAAGCTATATTCTCATCTGGGGTATCTGTGTGTCATTAGTCACAAGCTATATTCTCATCTGGGGTATCTGCTTGTCATTGGGCACAAGCTATATTCTCATCTGGGGTATCTGTGTGTCATTAGTCACAAGCTATATTCTCATCGGGGTATCTGCTTGTCATTGGGCACAAGCTATATTCTCATCTGGGGTATCTGCGTGTCATTAGTCACAAGCTATATTCTCATCTGGGGTGTCTGTGTGTCATTGGTCACAAGCTATATTCTCATCGGGGTATCTGCGTGTCATTAGTCACAAGCTATATTCTCATCTGGGGTGTCTGTGTGTCATTGGTCACAAGCTATATTCTCATCTGGTGTAGCTGCGTGTCATTGGTCACAAGCTATATTCTCATCTGGGGTGTCTGCGTGTCATTGGTCACAAGCTATATTCTCATCTGGGGTATCTGCTTGTCATTGGTCACAAGCTATATTCTCATCTGGGGTGTCTGTGTGTCATTGGTCACAAGCTATATTCTCATCTGGGGTATCTGCTTGTCATTGGTCACAAGCTATATTCTCATCTGGGGTATCTGCGTGTCATTGGTCACAAGCTATATTCTCATCTGGGGTATCTGTGTGTCATTGGTCACAAGCTATATTCTCATCTGGGGTGTCTGCGTGTCATTGGTCACAAGCTATATTCTCATCTGGGGTGTCTGCTTGTCATTGGTCACAAGCTATATTCTCATCTGGGGTATCTGCTTGTCATTGGTCACAAGCTATATTCTCATCTGGGGTGTCTGTGTGTCATTGGTCACAAGCTATATTCTCATCTGGGGTATCTGCTTGTCATTGGTCACAAGCTATATTCTCATCTGGGGTGTCTGTGTGTCATTGGTCACAAGCTATATTCTCATCTGGGGTGTCTGCTTGTCATTGGTCACAAGCTATATTCTCATCGGGGTATCTGTGTGTTATTGGTCACAAGCTATATTCTCATCTGGGGTATCTGCTTGTCATTGGTCACAAGCTATATTCTCATCTGGGGTAGCTGCATGTCATTGGTCACAAGCTATATTCTCATCTGGGGTGTCTGCTTGTCATTGGTCACAAGCTATATTCTCATCTGGGGTATCTGCTTGTCATTGGTCACAAGCTATATTCTCATCTGGGGTGTCTGCTTGTCATTGGTCACAAGCTATATTCTCATCAGGGGTATCTGCGTGTCATTGGTCACAAGCTATATTCTCATCTGGGGTGTCTGCGTGTCATTGGTCACAAGCTATATTCTCATCGGGGTATCTGTGTGTCATTGGTCACAAGCTATATTCTCATCTGGGGTATCTGCTTGTCATTGGTCACAAGTTATATTCTCATCTGGGGTATCTGCTTGTCATTGGTCACAAGCTATATTCTCATCCGGGGTATCTGCTTGTCATTAGTCACAAGCTATATTCTCATCTGGGTATCTGTGTGTCATTGGTCACAAGCTATTTTCTCATCGGGGGTATCTGTGTGTCATTAGTCACAAGCTATATTCTCATCTGGGGTGTCTGCTTGTCATTGGTCACAAGCTATATTCTCATCTGGGGTAGCTGCGTGTCATTGGTCACAAGCTATATTCTCATCTGGGGTGTCTGCTTGTCATTGGTCACAAGCTATATTCTCATCTGGGGTATCTGCTTGTCATTGGTCACAAGCTATATTCTCATCTGGGGTATCTGCGTGTCATTGGGCACAAGCTATATTCTCATCTGGGGTATCTGCGTGTCATGGGTCACAAGCTATATTCTCATCTGGGGTATCTGCTTGTCATTGGTCACAAGCTATATTCTCATCTGGGGTAGCTGCTTGTCATTGGTCACAAGCTATATTCTCATCTGGGGTAGCTGCTTGTCATTGGTCACAAGCTATATTCTCATCTGGGGTAGCTGCTTGTCATTGGTCACAAGCTATATTCTCATCAGGGGTATCTGTGTGTCATTAGTCACAAGCTATATTCTCATCTGGGGTATCTGCTTGTCATTGGTCACAAGCTATATTCTCATCTGGGGTAGCTGCGTGTCATTGGGCACAAGCTATATTCTCATCTGGGGTATCTGTGTGTCATTAGTCACAAGCTATATTCTCATCTGGGGTAGCTGCGTGTCATTGGGCACAAGCTATATTCTCATCTGGGGTATCTGTGTGTCATTAGTCACAAGCTATATTCTCATCTGGGGTAGCTGCGTGTCATTGGGCACAAGCTATATTCTCATCTGGGGTGTCTGCTTGTCATTAGTCACAAGCTATATTCTCATCTGGGGTAGCTGCTTGTCATTGGTCACAAGCTATATTCTCATCTGGGGTATCTGCTTGTCATTGGTCACAAGCTATATTCTCATCTGGGGTATCTGCTTGTCATTGGTCACAAGCTATATTCTCATCTGGGGTAGCTGCATGTCATTGGTCACAAGCTATATTCTCATCTGGGGTGTCTGCTTGTCATTGGTCACAAGCTATATTCTCATCTGGGGTATCTGCTTGTCATTGGTCACAAGTTATATTCTCATCTGGGGTGTCTGCTTGTCATTGGTCACAAGCTATATTCTCATCAGGGGTATCTGTGTGTCATTAGTCACAAGCTATATTCTCATCTGGGGTAGCTGCTTGTCATTGGTCACAAGCTATATTCTCATCTGGGGTGTCTGCTTGTCATTGGTCACAAGCTATATTCTCATCTGGGGTAGCTGCGTGTCATTAGTCACAAGCTATATTCTCATCTGGGGTAGCTGCTTGTCATTGGTCACAAGCTATATTCTCATCTGGGGTATCTGCTTGTCATTGGTCACAAGCTATATTCTCATCTGGGGTAGCTGCATGTCATTGGTCACAAGCTATATTCTCATCTGGGGTGTCTGCTTGTCATTGGTCACAAGCTATATTCTCATCTGGGGTATCTGCTTGTCATTGGTCACAAGTTATATTCTCATCTGGGGTGTCTGCTTGTCATTGGTCACAAGCTATATTCTCATCAGGGGTATCTGCTTGTCATTAGTCACAAGCTATATTCTCATCTGGGGTAGCTGCTTGTCATTGGTCACAAGCTATATTCTCATCAGGGGTATCTGTGTGTCATTAGTCACAAGCTATATTCTCATCTGGGGTAGCTGCTTGTCATTGGTCACAAGCTATATTCTCATCTGGGGTAGCTGCTTGTCATTGGTCACAAGCTATATTCTCATCTGGGGTATCTGTGTGTCATTAGTCACAAGCTATATTCTCATCTGGGGTATCTGCTTGTCATTAGTCACAAGCTATATTCTCATCTGGGGTAGCTGCGTGTCATTGGTCACAAGCTATATTCTCATCTGGGGTGTCTGCTTGTCATTAGTCACAAGCTATATTCTCATCTGGGGTAGCTGCTTGTCATTGGTCACAAGCTATATTCTCATCTGGGGTATCTGCTTGTCATTGGTCACAAGCTATATTCTCATCTGGGGTATCTGCTTGTCATTGGTCACAAGCTATATTCTCATCTGGGGTAGCTGCTTGTCATTGGTCACAAGCTATATTCTCATCTGGGGTGTCTGCTTGTCATTGGTCACAAGCTATATTCTCATCTGGGGTATCTGCTTGTCATTGGTCACAAGTTATATTCTCATCTGGGGTGTCTGCTTGTCATTAGTCACAAGCTATATTCTCATCTGGGGTAGCTGCTTGTCATTGGTCACAAGCTATTTTCTCATCTGGGGTGTCTGCGTGTCATTGGTCACAAGCTATATTCTCATCTGGGGTGTCTGCGTGTCATTGGTCACAAGCTATTTTCTCATCGGGGGTGTCTGCGTGTCATTAGTCACAAGCTATATTCTCATCGGGGGTATCTGTGTGTCATTGGTCACAAGCTATATTCTTATCTGGGGTGTCTGCTTGTCATTGGTCACAAGCTATATTCTCATCTGGGGTGTCTGCTTGTCATTAGTCACAAGCTATATTCTCATCTGGTGTATCTGCTTGTCATTGGTCACAAGCTATATTCTCATCTGGGGTGTCTGCTTGTCATTGGTCACAAGCTATATTCTCATCTGGGGTGTCTGCTTGTCATTGGTCACAAGCTATATTCTCATCTGGGTATCTGCTTGTCATTGGTCACAAGCTATATTCTCATCTGGGATGTCTGCTTGTCATTGGTCACAAGCTATATTCTCATCTGGGGTGTCTGCTTGTCATTGGTCACAAGCTATATTCTCATCTGGGGTATCTGCTTGTCATTGGTCACAAGCTATATTCTCATCTGGGGTGTCTGCTTGTCATTATTCACAAGCTATATTCTCATCTGGGGTAGCTGCTTGTCATTGGTCACAAGCTATTTTCTCATCTGGGGTGTCTGCGTGTCATTGGTCACAAGCTATATTCTCATCTGGGGTGTCTGCGTGTCATTGGTCACAAGCTATTTTCTCATCTGGGGTGTCTGCGTGTCATTGGTCACAAGCTATATTCTCATCTGGGGTGTCTGCGTGTCATTGGTCACAAGCTATATTCTCATCTGGGGTATCTGCTTGTCATTGGTCACAAGCTATATTCTCATCTGGGGTGTCTGCTTGTCATTAGTCACAAGCTATATTCTCATCGGGGGTATCTGTGTGTCATTGGTCACAAGCTATATTCTCATCTGGGGTGTCTGCTTGTCATTGGTCACAAGCTATATTCTCATCTGGGGTGTCTGCTTGTCATTAGTCACAAGCTATATTCTCATCTGGGGTATCTGCTTGTCATTGGTCACAAGCTATATTCTCATCTGGGGTATCTGCTTGTCATTGGTCACAAGCTATATTCTCATCTGGGGTATCTGCTTGTCATTGGTCACAAGCTATATTCTCATCTGGGGTATCTGCTGTGTCATTGGTCACAAGCTATATTCTCATCTGGGGTATCTGCTTGTCATTGGTCACAAGCTATATTCTCATCTGGGGTATCTGCTTGTCATTGGTCACAAGCTATATTCTCATCTGGGGTATCTGCTTGTCATTGGTCACAAGCTATATTCTCATCTGGGGTAGCTGCATGTCATTGGTCACAAGCTATATTCTCATCTGGGGTATCTGCTTGTCATTGGTCACAAGCTATATTCTCATCTGGGGTGTCTGCTTGTCATTGGTCACAAGCTATATTCTCATCTGGGGTGTCTGCTTGTCATTGGTCACAAGCTATATTCTCATCTGGGGTGTCTGCTTGTCATTGGTCACAAGCTGTATTCTCATCTGGGGTATCTGTGTGTCATTAGTCACAAGCTATATTCTCATCTGGGGTAGCTGCTTGTCATTGGTCACAAGCTATTTTCTCATCTGGGGTGTCTGCGTGTCATTGGTCACAAGCTATATTCTCATCTGGGGTGTCTGCGTGTCATTGGTCACAAGCTATTTTCTCATCTGGGGTGTCTGCATGTCATTAGTCACAAGCTATATTCTCATCTGGGGTGTCTGCTTGTCATTGGTCACAAGCTATTTTCTCATCTGGGGTGTCTGCGTGTCATTGGTCACAAGCTATATTCTCATCTGGGGTGTCTGCTTGTCATTAGTCACAAGCTATATTCTCATCGGGGGTATCTGCTGTGTCATTGGTCACAAGCTATTTTCTCATCTGGGGTGTCTGCTTGTCATTGGTCACAAGCTGTATTCTCATCTGGGGTATCTGCTTGTCATTGGTCACAAGCTATA
The DNA here is from genome assembly GCF_027579735.1 of Bombina bombina. Taxonomy (NCBI): domain Eukaryota; kingdom Metazoa; phylum Chordata; class Amphibia; order Anura; family Bombinatoridae; genus Bombina; species Bombina bombina. The sequence continues at coordinate 464,423,435 of NC_069505.1, read as the reverse complement.
TTCTCATCTGGGGTATCTGCTTGTCATTGGTCACAAGCTATATTCTCATCTGGGGTGTCTGCTTGTCATTGGTCACAAGCTATATTCTCATCAGGGGTATCTGCTTGTCATTAGTCACAAGCTATATTCTCATCTGGGGTAGCTGCTTGTCATTGGTCACAAGCTATTTTCTCATCTGGGGTAGCTGCGTGTCATTGGTCACAAGCTATATTCTCATCTGGGGTAGCTGCTTGCCATTGGTCACAAGCTATATTCTCATCTGGGGTATCTGCTTGTCATTAGTCACAAGCTATATTCTCATCTGGGGTATCTGCTTGTCATTGGTCACAAGCTATATTCTCATCTGGGGTGTCTGGGTTTCATTAGTCACAAGCTACATTCTCATCTGGGGTATCTGCTTGTCATTGGTCACAAGCTATATTCTCATCTGGGGTATCTGCTTGTCATTGGTCACAAGCTATATTCTCATCTGGGGTATCTGCTTGTCATTAGTCACAAGCTATATTCTCATCTGGGGTATCTGCGTGTCATTGGTCACAAGCTATATTCTCATCGGGGGTGTCTGCTTGTCATTAGTCACAAGATATATTCTCATCCGGGGTATCTGCGTGTCATTGGTCACAAGCTATATTCTCATCTGGGGTAGCTGCTTGTCATTGGTCACAAGCTATATTCTCATCTGGGGTAGCTGCTTGTCATTGGTCACAAGCTATATTCTCATCTGGGGTATCTGCTTGTCATTGGTCACAAGCTATATTCTCATCTGGGGTATCTGCGTGTCATTGGTCACAAGCTATATTCTCATCTGGGGTATCTGCTTGTCATTAGTCACAAGCTATATTCTCATCTGGGGTATCTGCTTGTCATTGGTCACAAGCTATTTTCTCATCTGGGGTGTCTGCTTGTCATTAGTCACAAGCTATATTCTCATCTGGGGTATCTGTGTGTCATTGGTCACAAGCTATATTCTCATCTGGGGTATCTGCTTGTCATTAGTCACAAGTTATATTCTCATCTGGGGTATCTGCATGTCATTGGTCACAAGCTATATTCTCCTCTGGGGTAGCTGCGTGTCATTGGTCACAAGCTATATTCTCATCCGGGGTGTCTGCTTGTCATTGGTCACAAGCTATATTCTCATCTGGGGTAGCAGCGTGTCATTGGTCACAAGCTATATTCTCATCTGGGGTAGCAGCGTGTCATTGGTCACAAGCTTTTTTCTCATCTGGGGTATCTGTGTGTCATTGGTCACAAGCTATATTCTCATCTGGGGTGTCTGTGTGTCATTAGTCACAAGCTATATTCTCATCTGGGGTATCTGCTTGTCATTAGTCACAAGCTATATTCTCATCTGGGGTATCTGCTTGTCATTGGTCACAAGCTATATTCTCATCTGGGTATCTGTGTGTTATTGGTCACAAGCTATATTCTCATCTGGGATGTCTGCTTGTCATTGGTCACAAGCTATATTCTCATCTGGGGTGTCTGTGTGTCATTAGTCACAAGCTATATTCTCATCTGGGGTATCTGCTTGTCATTAGTCACAAGCTATATTCTCATCCGGGGTATCTGCTTGTCATTAGTCACAAGCTATATTCTCATCTGGGGTGTCTGCTTGTCATTGGTCACAAGCTATATTCTCATCTGGGGTGTCTGCGTGTCATTAGTCACAAGCTATATTCTCATCTGGGGTATCTGCTTGTCATTGGTCACAAGCTATATTCTCATCTGGGGTGTCTGTGTGTCATTAGTCACAAGCTATATTCTCATCTGGGGTATCTGCTTGTCATTAGTCACAAGCTATATTCTCATCTGGGGTATCTGCTTGTCATTGGTCACAAGCTATATTCTCATCTGGGGTGTCTGTGTGTCATTAGTCACAAGCTATATTCTCATCTGGGGTATCTGCTTGTCATTGGTCACAAGCTATATTCTCATCAGGGGTATCTGCTTGTCATTGGTCACAAGCTATATTCTCATCCGGGGTATCTGCTTGTCATTAGTCACAAGCTATATTCTCATCTGGGGTATCTGTGTGTCATTGGTCACAAGCTATTTTCTCATCGGGGGTGTCTGCTTGTCATTAGTCACAAGCTATATTCTCATCGGGGGTATCTGTGTGTCATTAGTCACAAGCTATATTCTCATCTGGGGTGTCTGCTTGTCATTGGTCACAAGCTATATTCTCATCTGGGGTAGCTGCGTGTCATTGGTCACAAGCTATATTCTCATCTGGGGTGTCTGCTTGTCATTGGTCACAAGCTTTTTTCTCATCTGGGGTGTCTGCTTGTCATTGGTCACAAGCTATATTCTCATCTGGGGTATCTGCGTGTCATTGGGCACAAGCTATATTCTCATCTGGGGTATCTGTGTGTCATTAGTCACAAGCTATATTCTCATCTGGGGTATCTGCGTGTCATGGGTCACAAGCTATATTCTCATCTGGGGTATCTGCTTGTCATTAGTCACAAGCTATATTCTCATCTGGGGTAGCTGCTTGTCATTGGTCACAAGCTATATTCTCATCTGGGGTAGCTGCTTGTCATTGGTCACAAGCTATATTCTCATCTGGGGTAGCTGCTTGTCATTGGTCACAAGCTATATTCTCATCTGGGGTAGCTGCTTGTCATTGGTCACAAGCTATATTCTCATCTGGGGTATCTGCTTGTCATTAGTCACAAGCTATATTCTCATCTGGGGTAGCTGCTTGTCATTGGTCACAAGCTATATTCTCATCTGGGGTAGCTGCTTGTCATTGGGCACAAGCTATATTCTCATCTGGGGTATCTGTGTGTCATTAGTCACAAGCTATATTCTCATCTGGGGTATCTGTGTGTCATTAGTCACAAGCTATATTCTCATCTGGGGTATCTGCTTGTCATTGGGCACAAGCTATATTCTCATCTGGGGTATCTGTGTGTCATTAGTCACAAGCTATATTCTCATCTGGGTATCTGCTTGTCATTGGGCACAAGCTATATTCTCATCTGGGGTATCTGCGTGTCATTAGTCACAAGCTATATTCTCATCTGGGGTGTCTGTGTGTCATTGGTCACAAGCTATATTCTCATCGGGGTATCTGCGTGTCATTAGTCACAAGCTATATTCTCATCTGGGGTGTCTGTGTGTCATTGGTCACAAGCTATATTCTCATCTGGTGTAGCTGCGTGTCATTGGTCAGAAGCTATATTCTCATCTGGGGTATCTGCTTGTCATTGGTCACAAGCTATATTCTCATCTGGGGTATCTGCTTGTCATTGGTCACAAGCTATATTCTCATCTGGGGTGTCTGTGTGTCATTGGTCACAAGCTATATTCTCATCTGGGGTATCTGCTTGTCATTGGTCACAAGCTATATTCTCATCTGGGGTAGCTGTGTGTCATTGGTCACAAGCTATATTCTCATCTGGGGTATCTGTGTGTCATTGGTCACAAGCTATATTCTCATCTGGGGTGTCTGCGTGTCATTGGTCACAAGCTATATTCTCATCTGGGGTGTCTGCTTGTCATTGGTCACAAGCTATATTCTCATCTGGGGTATCTGCTTGTCATTGGTCACAAGCTATATTCTCATCTGGGGTGTCTGTGTGTCATTGGTCACAAGCTATATTCTCATCTGGGGTATCTGCTTGTCATTGGTCACAAGCTATATTCTCATCTGGGGTATCTGTGTGTCATTGGTCACAAGCTATATTCTCATCTGGGGTGTCTGCTTGTCATTGGTCACAAGCTATATTCTCATCGGGGTATCTGTGTGTTATTGTTCACAAGCTATATTCTCATCTGGGGTATCTGCTTGTCATTGGTCACAAGCTATATTCTCATCTGGGGTAGCTGCATGTCATTGGTCACAAGCTATATTCTCATCTGGGGTGTCTGCTTGTCATTGGTCACAAGCTATATTCTCATCTGGGGTATCTGCTTGTCATTGGTCACAAGTTATATTCTCATCTGGGGTGTCTGCTTGTCATTGGTCACAAGCTATATTCTCATCAGGGGTATCTGCGTGTCATTGGTCACAAGCTATATTCTCATCTGGGGTGTCTGCGTGTCATTGGTCACAAGCTATATTCTCATCGGGGTATCTGTGTGTCATTGGTCACAAGCTATATTCTCATCTGGGGTATCTGCTTGTCATTGGTCACAAGTTATATTCTCATCTGGGGTATCTGCTTGTCATTGGTCACAAGCTATATTCTCATCCGGGGTATCTGCTTGTCATTAGTCACAAGCTATATTCTCATCTGGGTATCTGTGTGTCATTGGTCACAAGCTATTTTCTCATCGGGGGTATCTGCTTGTCATTGGTCACAAGCTATATTCTCATCTGGGGTATCTGCTTGTCATTGGTCACAAGCTATATTCTCATCTGGGGTAGCTGCGTGTCATTGGTCACAAGCTATATTCTCATCTGGGGTATCTGCTTGTCATTGGTCACAAGCTATTTTCTCATCTGGGGTGTCTGCTTGTCATTGGTCACAAGCTATATTCTCATCTGGGGTATCTGCGTGTCATTGGGCACAAGCTATATTCTCATCTGGGGTATCTGCGTGTCATTGGTCACAAGCTATATTCTCATCTGGGGTATCTGCTTGTCATTAGTCACAAGCTATATTCTCATCTGGGGTAGCTGCTTGTCATTGGTCACAAGCTATATTCTCATCTGGGGTAGCTGCTTGTCATTGGTCACAAGCTATATTCTCATCTGGGGTAGCTGCTTGTCATTGGTCACAAGCTATATTCTCATCAGGGGTATCTGCTTGTCATTAGTCACAAGCTATATTCTCATCTGGGGTAGCTGCTTGTCATTGGTCACAAGCTATATTCTCATCTGGGGTAGCTGCTTGTCATTGGTCACAAGCTATATTCTCATCTGGGGTATCTGTGTGTCATTAGTCACAAGCTATATTCTCATCTGGGGTAGCTGCGTGTCATTGGGCACAAGCTATATTCTCATCTGGGGTATCTGTGTGTCATTAGTCACAAGCTATATTCTCATCTGGGGTAGCTGCGTGTCATTGGTCACAAGCTATATTCTCATCTGGGGTGTCTGCTTGTCATTAGTCACAAGCTATATTCTCATCTGGGGTAGCTGCTTGTCATTGGTCACAAGCTATATTCTCATCTGGGGTATCTGCTTGTCATTGGTCACAAGCTATATTCTCATCTGGGGTATCTGCTTGTCATTGGTCACAAGCTATATTCTCATCTGGGGTAGCTGCATGTCATTGGTCACAAGCTATATTCTCATCTGGGGTGTCTGCTTGTCATTGGTCACAAGCTATATTCTCATCTGGGGTATCTGCTTGTCATTGGTCACAAGTTATATTCTCATCTGGGGTGTCTGCTTGTCATTGGTCACAAGCTATATTCTCATCAGGGGTATCTGTGTGTCATTAGTCACAAGCTATATTCTCATCTGGGGTAGCTGCTTGTCATTGGTCACAAGCTATATTCTCATCTGGGGTGTCTGCTTGTCATTGGTCACAAGCTATATTCTCATCTGGGGTAGCTGTGTGTCATTAGTCACAAGCTATATTCTCATCTGGGGTAGCTGCTTGTCATTGGTCACAAGCTATATTCTCATCTGGGGTATCTGCTTGTCATTGGTCACAAGCTATATTCTCATCTGGGGTAGCTGCATGTCATTGGTCACAAGCTATATTCTCATCTGGGGTATCTGCTTGTCATTGGTCACAAGCTATATTCTCATCTGGGGTATCTGCTTGTCATTGGTCACAAGCTATATTCTCATCTGGGGTGTCTGCTTGTCATTGGTCACAAGCTATATTCTCATCAGGGGTATCTGTGTGTCATTAGTCACAAGCTATATTCTCATCTGGGGTAGCTGCTTGTCATTGGTCACAAGCTATATTCTCATCAGGGGTATCTGTGTGTCATTAGTCACAAGCTATATTCTCATCTGGGGTAGCTGCTTGTCATTGGTCACAAGCTATATTCTCATCTGGGGTAGCTGCTTGTCATTGGGCACAAGCTATATTCTCATCTGGGGTATCTGTGTGTCATTAGTCACAAGCTATATTCTCATCTGGGGTATCTGTGTGTCATTAGTCACAAGCTATATTCTCATCTGGGGTAGCTGCGTGTCATTGGGCACAAGCTATATTCTCATCTGGGGTATCTGTGTGTCATTAGTCACAAGCTATATTCTCATCTGGGGTAGCTGCGTGTCATTGGGCACAAGCTATATTCTCATCTGGGGTGTCTGCTTGTCATTAGTCACAAGCTATATTCTCATCTGGGGTAGCTGCTTGTCATTGGTCACAAGCTATATTCTCATCTGGGGTATCTGCTTGTCATTGGTCACAAGCTATATTCTCATCTGGGGTATCTGCTTGTCATTGGTCACAAGCTATATTCTCATCTGGGGTAGCTGCATGTCATTGGTCACAAGCTATATTCTCATCTGGGGTGTCTGCTTGTCATTGGTCACAAGCTATATTCTCATCTGGGGTATCTGCTTGTCATTGGTCACAAGCTATATTCTCATCTGGGGTGTCTGCTTGTCATTGGTCACAAGCTATATTCTCATCTGGGGTAGCTGCTTGTCATTGGTCACAAGCTATTTTCTCATCTGGGGTGTCTGCGTGTCATTGGTCACAAGCTATATTCTCATCTGGGGTGTCTGCGTGTCATTGGTCACAAGCTATTTTCTCATCGGGGGTGTCTGCATGTCATTAGTCACAAGCTATATTCTCATCTGGGGTGTCTGCTTGTCATTGGTCACAAGCTATTTTCTCATCTGGGGTGTCTGCGTGTCATTAGTCACAAGCTATATTCTCATCGGGGGTATCTGTGTGTCATTGGTCACAAGCTATATTCTTATCTGGGGTGTCTGCTTGTCATTGGTCACAAGCTATATTCTCATCTGGGGTGTCTGCTTGTCATTAGTCACAAGCTATATTCTCATCGGGGGTATCTGTGTGTCATTGGTCACAAGCTATATTCTCATCTGGGGTGTCTGCTTGTCATTGGTCACAAGCTATATTCTCATCTGGGGTGTCTGCTTGTCATTGGTCACAAGCTATATTCTCATCTGGGTATCTGTGTGTTATTGGTCACAAGCTATATTCTCATCTGGGATGTCTGCTTGTCATTGGTCACAAGCTATATTCTCATCTGGGGTGTCTGCTTGTCATTGGTCACAAGCTATATTCTCATCTGGGGTATCTGCTTGTCATTGGTCACAAGTTATATTCTCATCTGGGGTGTCTGCTTGTCATTAGTCACAAGCTATATTCTCATCTGGGGTAGCTGCTTGTCATTGGTCACAAGCTATTTTCTCATCTGGGGTGTCTGCGTGTCATTGGTCACAAGCTATATTCTCATCTGGGGTGTCTGCGTGTCATTGGTCACAAGCTATTTTCTCATCGGGGGTGTCTGCATGTCATTAGTCACAAGCTATATTCTCATCTGGGGTGTCTGCTTGTCATTGGTCACAAGCTATTTTCTCATCTGGGGTGTCTGCGTGTCATTAGTCACAAGCTATATTCTCATCGGGGGTATCTGTGTGTCATTGGTCACAAGCTATATTCTTATCTGGGGTGTCTGCTTGTCATTGGTCACAAGCTATATTCTCATCTGGGGTGTCTGCTTGTCATTAGTCACAAGCTATATTCTCATCGGGGGTATCTGTGTGTCATTGGTCACAAGCTATATTCTCATCTGGGGTGTCTGCTTGTCATTGGTCACAAGCTATATTCTCATCTGGGGTGTCTGCTTGTCATTAGTCACAAGCTATATTCTCATCGGGGGTATCTGTGTGTCATTGGTCACAAGCTATATTCTTATCTGGGGTGTCTGCTTGTCATTGGTCACAAGCTATATTCTCATCTGGGGTATCTGTGTGTCATTAGTCACAAGCTATATTCTCATCTGGGGTATCTGTGTGTCATTAGTCACAAGCTATATTCTCATCTGGGGTAGCTGCGTGTCATTGGGCACAAGCTATATTCTCATCTGGGGTATCTGTGTGTCATTAGTCACAAGCTATATTCTCATCTGGGGTAGCTGCGTGTCATTGGGCACAAGCTATATTCTCATCTGGGGTGTCTGCTTGTCATTGGTCACAAGCTATATTCTCATCTGGGGTAGCTGTGTGTCATTAGTCACAAGCTATATTCTCATCTGGGGTAGCTGCTTGTCATTGGTCACAAGCTATATTCTCATCTGGGGTATCTGCTTGTCATTGGTCACAAGCTATATTCTCATCTGGGGTATCTGCTTGTCATTGGTCACAAGCTATATTCTCATCTGGGGTAGCTGCATGTCATTGGTCACAAGCTATATTCTCATCTGGGGTGTCTGCTTGTCATTGGTCACAAGCTATATTCTCATCTGGGGTATCTGCTTGTCATTGGTCACAAGCTATATTCTCATCTGGGGTGTCTGCTTGTCATTGGTCACAAGCTATATTCTCATCTGGGGTATCTGCTTGTCATTGGTCACAAGCTATATTCTCATCTGGGGTATCTGCTTGTCATTGGTCACAAGTTATATTCTCATCTGGGGTGTCTGCTTGTCATTGGTCACAAGCTATATTCTCATCAGGGGTATCTGTGTGTCATTAGTCACAAGCTATATTCTCATCTGGGGTAGCTGCTTGTCATTGGTCACAAGCTATATTCTCATCTGGGGTAGCTGCGTGTCATTGGTCACAAGCTATATTCTCATCTGGGGTAGCTGCGTGTCATTGGTCACAAGCTATATTCTCATCTGGGGTATCTGCTTGTCATTAGTCACAAGCTATATTCTCATCTGGGGTATCTGCTTGTCATTGGTCACAAGCTATATTCTCATCTGGGGTGTCTGGGTTTCATTAGTCACAAGCTACATTCTCATCTGGGGTATCTGCTTGTCATTAGTCACAAGCTATATTCTCATCTGGGGTATCTGCTTGTCATTGGTCACAAGCTATATTCTCATCTGGGGTATCTGCTTGTCATTAGTCACAAGCTATATTCTCATCTGGGGTATCTGCGTGTCATTGGTCACAAGCTATATTCTCATCGGGGGTGTCTGCTTGTCATTAGTCACAAGATATATTCTCATCCGGGGTATCTGCGTGTCATTGGTCACAAGCTATATTCTCATCTGGGGTAGCTGCTTGTCATTGGTCACAAGCTATATTCTCATCTGGGGTAGCTGCTTGTCATTGGTCACAAGCTATATTCTCATCTGGGGTATCTGCTTGTCATTGGTCACAAGCTATATTCTCATCTGGGGTATCTGTGTGTCATTGGTCACAAGCTATATTCTCATCTGGGGTATCTGCTTGTCATTAGTCACAAGCTATATTCTCATCTGGGGTATCTGTGTGTCATTGGTCACAAGCTATATTCTCATCTGGGGTGTCTGCTTGTCATTAGTCACAAGCTATATTCTCATCTGGGGTATCTGTGTGTCATTGGTCACAAGCTATATTCTCATCTGGGGTATCTGCTTGTCATTAGTTACAAGTTATATTCTCATCTGGGGTATCTGCATGTCATTGGTCACAAGCTATATTCTCCTCTGGGGTAGCTGCGTGTCATTGGTCACAAGCTATATTCTCATCCGGGGTGTCTGCTTGTCATTGGTCACAAGCTATATTCTCATCTGGGGTAGCAGCGTGTCATTGGTCACAAGCTATATTCTCATCTGGGGTAGCAGCGTGTCATTGGTCACAAGCTTTTTTCTCATCTGGGGTATCTGTGTGTCATTGGTCACAAGCTATATTCTCATCTGGGGTGTCTGTGTGTCATTAGTCACAAGCTATATTCTCATCTGGGGTATCTGCTTGTCATTAGTCACAAGCTATATTCTCATCTGGGGTATCTGCTTGTCATTGGTCACAAGCTATATTCTCATCTGGGTATCTGTGTGTTATTGGTCACAAGCTATATTCTCATCTGGGATGTCTGCTTGTCATTGGTCACAAGCTATATTCTCATCTGGGGTGTCTGTGTGTCATTAGTCACAAGCTATATTCTCATCTGGGGTATCTGCTTGTCATTAGTCACAAGCTATATTCTCATCCGGGGTATCTGCTTGTCATTAGTCACAAGCTATATTCTCATCTGGGGTGTCTGCTTGTCATTGGTCACAAGCTATATTCTCATCTGGGGTGTCTGCTTGTCATTGGTCACAAGCTATATTCTCATCTGGGGTATCTGCTTGTCATTGGTCACAAGCTATATTCTCATCTGGGGTGTCTGTGTGTCATTAGTCACAAGCTATATTCTCATCTGGGGTATCTGCTTGTCATTAGTCACAAGCTATATTCTCATCCGGGGTATCTGCTTGTCATTGGTCACAAGCTATATTCTCATCTGGGGTGTCTGTGTGTCATTGGTCACAAGCTATATTCTCATCTGGGGTATCTGCTTGTCATTGGTCACAAGCTATATTCTCATCAGGGGTATCTGCTTGTCATTGGTCACAAGCTATATTCTCATCCGGGGTATCTGCTTGTCATTAGTCACAAGCTATATTCTCATCTGGGTATCTGTGTGTCATTGGTCACAAGCTATTTTCTCATCGGGGGTGTCTGCTTGTCATTAGTCACAAGCTATATTCTCATCGGGGGTATCTGTGTGTCATTAGTCACAAGCTATATTCTCATCTGGGGTATCTGCTTGTCATTGGTCACAAGCTATATTCTCATCTGGGGTAGCTGCGTGTCATTGGTCACAAGCTATATTCTCATCTGGGGTGTCTGCTTGTCATTGGTCACAAGCTTTTTTCTCATCTGGGGTGTCTGCTTGTCATTGGTCACAAGCTATATTCTCATCTGGGGTATCTGCGTGTCATTGGTCACAAGCTATATTCTCATCTGGGGTATCTGCGTGTCATTAGTCACAAGCTATATTCTCATCTGGGGTATCTGCGTGTCATTAGTCACAAGCTATATTCTCATCTGGGGTATCTGCTTGTCATTAGTCACAAGCTATATTCTCATCTGGGGTAGCTGCTTGTCATTGGTCACAAGCTATATTCTCATCTGGGGTAGCTGCTTGTCATTGGTCACAAGCTATATTCTCATCTGGGGTAGCTGCTTGTCATTGGTCACAAGCTATATTCTCATCTGGGGTAGCTGCTTGTCATTGGTCACAAGCTATATTCTCATCAGGGGTATCTGTGTGTCATTAGTCACAAGCTATATTCTCATCTGGGGTAGCTGCTTGTCATTGGTCACAAGCTATATTCTCATCTGGGGTAGCTGCTTGTCATTGGTCACAAGCTATATTCTCATCTGGGGTATCTGTGTGTCATTAGTCACAAGCTATATTCTCATCTGGGGTATCTGTGTGTCATTAGTCACAAGCTATATTCTCATCTGGGGTATCTGCTTGTCATTGGTCACAAGCTATATTCTCATCTGGGGTATCTGTGTGTCATTAGTCACAAGCTATATTCTCATCTGGGTATCTGCTTGTCATTGGGCACAAGCTATATTCTCATCTGGGGTATCTGCGTGTCATTAGTCACAAGCTATATTCTCATCTGGGGTGTCTGTGTGTCATTGGTCACAAGCTATATTCTCATCGGGGTATCTGCGTGTCATTAGTCACAAGCTATATTCTCATCTGGGGTGTCTGTGTGTCATTGGTCACAAGCTATATTCTCATCTGGTGTAGCTGCGTGTCATTGGGCACAAGCTATATTCTCATCTGGGGTGTCTGCTTGTCATTGGTCACAAGCTATATTCTCATCTGGGGTATCTGCTTGTCATTGGTCACAAGCTATATTCTCATCTGGGGTGTCTGTGTGTCATTGGTCACAAGCTATATTCTCATCTGGGGTATCTGCTTGTCATTGGTCACAAGCTATATTCTCATCTGGGGTAGCTGTGTGTCATTGGTCACAAGCTATATTCTCATCTGGGGTATCTGTGTGTCATTGGTCACAAGCTATATTCTCATCTGGGGTGTCTGCGTGTCATTGGTCACAAGCTATATTCTCATCTGGGGTGTCTGCTTGTCATTGGTCACAAGCTATATTCTCATCTGGGGTATCTGCTTGTCATTGGTCACAAGCTATATTCTCATCTGGGGTATCTGTGTGTCATTGGTCACAAGCTATATTCTCATCTGGGGTATCTGCTTGTCATTGGTCACAAGCTATATTCTCATCTGGGGTGTCTGTGTGTCATTGGTCACAAGCTATATTCTCATCTGGGGTGTCTGCTTGTCATTGGTCACAAGCTATATTCTCATCGGGGTATCTGTGTGTTATTGATCACAAGCTATATTCTCATCTGGGGTATCTGCTTGTCATTGGTCACAAGCTATATTCTCATCTGGGGTAGCTGCATGTCATTGGTCACAAGCTATATTCTCATCTGGGGTGTCTGCTTGTCATTGGTCACAAGCTATATTCTCATCTGGGGTATCTGCTTGTCATTGGTCACAAGTTATATTCTCATCTGGGGTGTCTGCTTGTCATTGGTCACAAGCTATATTCTCATCAGGGGTATCTGCGTGTCATTGGTCACAAGCTATATTCTCATCTGGGGTGTCTGCGTGTCATTGGTCACAAGCTATATTCTCATCGGGGTATCTGCGTGTCATTGGTCACAAGCTATATTCTCATCTGGGGTATCTGCTTGTCATTGGTCACAAGCTATATTCTCATCTGGGGTATCTGCTTGTCATTGGTCACAAGCTATATTCTCATCCGGGGTATCTGCTTGTCATTAGTCACAAGCTATATTCTCATCTGGGTATCTGCTTGTCATTGGTCACAAGCTATTTTCTCATCTGGGGTATCTGCTTGTCATTAGTCACAAGCTATATTCTCATCTGGGGTGTCTGCTTGTCATTGGTCACAAGCTATATTCTCATCTGGGGTAGCTGCGTGTCATTGGTCACAAGCTATATTCTCATCTGGGGTGTCTGCTTGTCATTGGTCACAAGCTTTTTTCTCATCTGGGGTGTCTGCTTGTCATTGGTCACAAGCTATATTCTCATCTGGGGTATCTGCGTGTCATTGGGCACAAGCTATATTCTCATCTGGGGTATCTGCGTGTCATTGGTCACAAGCTATATTCTCATCTGGGGTATCTGCTTGTCATTAGTCACAAGCTATATTCTCATCTGGGGTAGCTGCTTGTCATTGGTCACAAGCTATATTCTCATCTGGGGTAGCTGCTTGTCATTGGTCACAAGCTATATTCTCATCTGGGGTAGCTGCTTGTCATTGGTCACAAGCTATATTCTCATCAGGGGTATCTGTGTGTCATTAGTCACAAGCTATATTCTCATCTGGGGTAGCTGCTTGTCATTGGTCACAAGCTATATTCTCATCTGGGGTAGCTGCTTGTCATTGGTCACAAGCTATATTCTCATCTGGGGTATCTGCTTGTCATTAGTCACAAGCTATATTCTCATCTGGGGTAGCTGCGTGTCATTGGGCACAAGCTATATTCTCATCTGGGGTATCTGTGTGTCATTAGTCACAAGCTATATTCTCATCTGGGGTAGCTGCGTGTCATTGGGCACAAGCTATATTCTCATCTGGGGTGTCTGCTTGTCATTAGTCACAAGCTATATTCTCATCTGGGGTAGCTGCTTGTCATTGGTCACAAGCTATATTCTCATCTGGGGTATCTGCTTGTCATTGGTCACAAGCTATATTCTCATCTGGGGTATCTGCTTGTCATTGGTCACAAGCTATATTCTCATCTGGGGTAGCTGCATGTCATTGGTCACAAGCTATATTCTCATCTGGGGTGTCTGCTTGTCATTGGTCACAAGCTATATTCTCATCTGGGGTATCTGCTTGTCATTGGTCACAAGCTATATTCTCATCTGGGGTGTCTGCTTGTCATTGGTCACAAGCTATATTCTCATCAGGGGTATCTGTGTGTCATTGGTCACAAGCTATATTCTCATCTGGGGTAGCTGCTTGTCATTGGTCACAAGCTATATTCTCATCTGGGGTGTCTGCTTGTCATTGGTCACAAGCTATATTCTCATCTGGGGTAGCTGTGTGTCATTAGTCACAAGCTATATTCTCATCTGGGGTAGCTGCTTGTCATTGGTCACAAGCTATATTCTCATCTGGGGTATCTGCTTGTCATTGGTCACAAGCTATATTCTCATCTGGGGTAGCTGCATGTCATTGGTCACAAGCTATATTCTCATCTGGGGTGTCTGCTTGTCATTGGTCACAAGCTATATTCTCATCTGGGGTATCTGCTTGTCATTGGTCACAAGTTATATTCTCATCTGGGGTGTCTGCTTGTCATTAGTCACAAGCTATATTCTCATCTGGGGTAGCTGCTTGTCATTGGTCACAAGCTATATTCTCATCAGGGGTATCTGTGTGTCATTAGTCACAAGCTATATTCTCATCTGGGGTAGCTGCTTGTCATTGGTCACAAGCTATATTCTCATCTGGGGTAGCTGCTTGTCATTGGGCACAAGCTATATTCTCATCTGGGGTATCTGTGTGTCATTAGTCACAAGCTATATTCTCATCTGGGGTATCTGTGTGTCATTAGTCACAAGCTATATTCTCATCTGGGGTAGCTGCGTGTCATTGGGCACAAGCTATATTCTCATCTGGGGTGTCTGCTTGTCATTAGTCACAAGCTATATTCTCATCTGGGGTAGCTGCTTGTCATTGGTCACAAGCTATATTCTCATCTGGGGTATCTGCTTGTCATTGGTCACAAGCTATATTCTCATCTGGGGTATCTGCTTGTCATTGGTCACAAGCTATATTCTCATCTGGGGTAGCTGCTTGTTATTGGTCACAAGCTATATTCTCATCTGGGGTGTCTGCTTGTCATTGGTCACAAGCTATATTCTCATCTGGGGTATCTGCTTGTCATTGGTCACAAGCTATTTTCTCATCTGGGGTGTCTGCTTGTCATTAGTCACAAGCTATATTCTCATCTGGGGTAGCTGCTTGTCATTGGTCACAAGCTATTTTCTCATCTGGGGTGTCTGCGTGTCATTGGTCACAAGCTATATTCTCATCTGGGGTGTCTGCGTGTCATTGGTCACAAGCTATTTTCTCATCGGGGGTGTCTGCGTGTCATTAGTCACAAGCTATATTCTCATCGGGGGTATCTGTGTGTCATTGGTCACAAGCTATATTCTTATCTGGGGTGTCTGCTTGTCATTGGTCACAAGCTATATTCTCATCTGGGGTGTCTGCTTGTCATTAGTCACAAGCTATATTCTCATCGGGGGTATCTGTGTGTCATTGGTCACAAGCTATATTCTCATCTGGGGTGTCTGCTTGTCATTGGTCACAAGCTATATTCTCATCTGGGGTGTCTGCTTGTCATTGGTCACAAGCTATATTCTCATCTGGGTATCTGTGTGTTATTGGTCACAAGCTATATTCTCATCTGGGATGTCTGCTTGTCATTGGTCACAAGCTATATTCTCATCTGGGGTGTCTGCTTGTCATTGGTCACAAGCTATATTCTCATCTGGGGTAGCTGCTTGTCATTAGTCACAAGCTATATTCTCATCTGGGGTAGCTGCTTGTCATTGGTCACAAGCTATTTTCTCATCTGGGGTGTCTGCGTGTCATTGGTCACAAGCTATATTCTCATCTGGGGTGTCTGCGTGTCATTGGTCACAAGCTATTTTCTCATCGGGGGTGTCTGCGTGTCATTGGTCACAAGCTTTTTTCTCATCTGGGGTATCTGTGTGTCATTGGTCACAAGCTATATTCTCATCTGGGGTGTCTGCGTGTCATTGGTCACAAGCTATATTCTCATCTGGGGTATCTGCTTGTCATTGGTCACAAGCTATTTTCTCATCTGGGGTGTCTGCTTGTCATTAGTCACAAGCTATATTCTCATCGGGGGTATCTGTGTGTCATTGGTCACAAGCTATATTCTTATCTGGGGTGTCTGCTTGTCATTGGTCACAAGCTATATTCTCATCTGGGGTGTCTGCTTGTCATTAGTCACAAGCTATATTCTCATCTGGGGTATCTGCTTGTCATTGGTCACAAGCTATATTCTCATCTGGGGTATCTGCTTGTCATTGGTCACAAGCTATATTCTCATCTGGGGTATCTGCTTGTCATTGGTCACAAGCTATATTCTCATCTGGGGTATCTGTGTGTCATTGGTCACAAGCTATATTCTCATCTGGGGTATCTGCTTGTCATTGGTCACAAGCTATATTCTCATCTGGGGTATCTGCTTGTCATTGGTCACAAGCTATATTCTCATCTGGGGTATCTGCTTGTCATTGGTCACAAGCTATATTCTCATCTGGGGTAGCTGCATGTCATTGGTCACAAGCTATATTCTCATCTGGGGTATCTGCTTGTCATTGGTCACAAGCTATATTCTCATCTGGGGTGTCTGCTTGTCATTGGTCACAAGTTATATTCTCATCTGGGGTGTCTGCTTGTCATTGGTCACAAGCTATATTCTCATCTGGGGTGTCTGCTTGTCATTGGTCACAAGCTGTATTCTCATCTGGGGTATCTGTGTGTCATTAGTCACAAGCTATATTCTCATCTGGGGTAGCTGCTTGTCATTGGTCACAAGCTATTTTCTCATCTGGGGTGTCTGCGTGTCATTGGTCACAAGCTATATTCTCATCTGGGGTGTCTGCGTGTCATTGGTCACAAGCTATTTTCTCATCGGGGGTGTCTGCATGTCATTAGTCACAAGCTATATTCTCATCTGGGGTGTCTGCTTGTCATTGGTCACAAGCTATTTTCTCATCTGGGGTGTCTGCGTGTCATTGGTCACAAGCTATATTCTCATCTGGGGTGTCTGCTTGTCATTAGTCACAAGCTATATTCTCATCGGGGGTATCTGTGTGTCATTGGTCACAAGCTATTTTCTCATCGGGGGTGTCTGCATGTCATTAGTCACAAGCTATATTCTCATCTGGGGTGTCTGCTTGTCATTGGTCACAAGCTATATTCTCATCTGGGGTGTCTGCTTGTCATTGGTCACAAGCTATATTCTTATCTGGGGTAGCACAGCCTTGTCTATGTATTTAACCCTTTTTCAGCAGTTATATACTTATGGGTCATGCTTTACACGGTCATGTATCTTGTGCTTCTAGGAAGATCAATTTACCATTTTATTACAGTTTTATTAATTATTTATATAATAAATAATATACTATTATTATTTGTCTAAACCAGTGGCTCTTGTGCCCCATAATATTACGTACACAAATCACATGATCATCTGTATGATGTTTCCGCTTAGTAATTACAACCTACTGGAATTTCAGCACCTTTTGGAGATATGTTTATGTTTTAAAGGTACATTAAAAACATTTAATTTTAGTTAATTTTAGCCAAGTGATCTGTAAAATCAGCGAAGTGGCGCACACGCTAAATAGGCCCTGGGGAGAACACTCAATAAAATCTAATATTTTAAAAACTAATTCAAATATACAAAAATAATTATAGCAATATATCTTGGAACAGCATAAAGATTACCCATGCAGATTTTTTAAATCTTTTTTAACATCACTTTAAACAACAAATTGGACTTTCTACATTTTCTCCCAGGTACAAATGTTTTTTTATGTCATTTTGTTTTAATTAAATAGTTGTTCAAAATCATTAGGTTTGATTTTATCTGAAATGTTTAATTATATTCACACCTTAGAAGTCAATATATAAATAAATACAGTCTAAAAAAAATAAAAAATCTCCAATTTATTTTTCACATTTTATTTTTACTGTCGTCATTTTTTTCTTTCATTTTCATGGAGTCATACTAAGCGCAAATTTTGGTTACAACATGCAAATATTGATAAATAAAAATGATGTTTAACAAAATTTACTGGCAGAAATAACATCAATCTTAAGAGTATACAAATTAATTGAAATGTGCAGTTTAACGAGTTTTGACAACTGAATTCCTTCATTAAGTATTGAATTACTTGAAAAAATTATTTTCACATCCAGAAATATTTACACAAAGTTAGATCTTTTTCAACTTACTCACAAATTGCAAAACATGGTCTAGGAAGAAAAAAGTTAATCGTACCACGTACGATGATAACGTGTATATATATATATATATATATATATATATATATATATATATATATATATATATATGTATACACACATTGCAGCTGTAGGAAGCTCCAGCAGTTTCAACTGTTACAGCAGAGAGCTGGAGTTCATGAGCTCCTGACATCTCCCTTCATATTTAACTGGAGCACGACCTGCCAGATCATTAAAGACACACAGTGTCTCCGTGTAATGATCATCTGTTGGTGTCGGCGGGAGGTGTGGGAGGGGAGTTGGGGGGGTCGCCCAGAAGCAGAGGGAGGAGGGAGTGGGATGGCCCTACACTGCAGAAAAAAATGAAGGGAGAGGGAGGGATGGGAAGCTACACTACAGAAAAAATGTGATATAGGGGGGTGAGGAGCCCTAATTAACGATCGCCAGCAAAGGGGGGTGTAGGGACTACTACACTACAGAAAAAAGGTATATATTAGGTACTAGCAGACAGCTGCCAGTACCAAAAATGGCTGTCATTATTAGTGGGAAGGGGAGGGTTATAGAGCTTTTTAGGGGATCAGAGAGGTGGGAAGGTTGAGGAGAGAAAAAAAATATATATATATATATATTGGATAATCCAGTGAGTGCAAGCCTGTTTGTTTTGAGATATATATATATATATATATATATATATATACAGTATATATATATATATATATATATATTAAACTCTTTTTAATAATAATAATAATAAATGATGGGGTGACCAGTGGGGGGTGGGGGTGAGGAAGGAAAAAGAGCTTTTTGAGAGGGATCAGGTAGGGATCATGGGGTGGGAAGTGTCAGGTGGGAGGATAATCTTTACACTAAAGTTAAAATTAACCTTACAAGCTATCTGATTAACCCATTCACTCATGTATGCCTGCCATTTCTGAACAAAGAGGATCCCAGAGAAGCTTTTATAATCATTTGTATTATGATTGCACAAGCTGTTTTTAAATAAGTTCAGTGAGAAACTGAAAGTTTGTGAAAAAGTATTTTTTTTTTTATATGATCGCATTTTGCAGTGAAATGGTGGCATGAAATATACCAAAATGAGCCTAGATCAATACCTTGGGTTGTCTACTGAAATAAATTTATATATATATCATGACATGAGTCACCAAGATCTGGGGGCCTGTTATGGAACCTTCTTTGGGCAGGAGTTACATGGGCTTAAGGAAACCCAGAGACTGCATGGAAATGTGGAATTTTATATGCTGGACACCCCATGTACTTTCATAACTCTGTCTTTGTCAGGGTTTTTTCCCTGTTTTGTTTGCCATGTGCTGCTGGCAGCCATTTTACTCACCTCTCTTGCTGACTCTGATGCATACTGTGTGATTCTGCTCATTTCCTGCACTTCCTTTTATGGCCAGACTGGTGTACATCATCCGTGTGAGACAGAATGCAGTCTCAGAATTGTGACGTCATCACTTATTATTTAAAGGGCCTCTGTTTAGTATGCTTTGCCCTTGCGTTGTCTCAGACCTGTTAGTGAGAGCTCCTGTGTATTACCTGGCTGTCTGACGTCCCTCCTGGTTCTTGATCCCTGGCTTGTTCCTGACTCTGCTGTTCTCCTTGTTCCTGATTCCGGCTCGTCTGACTATGCGCTTTGGCTCCTGACTCGGCTCGTCTGACTACCAGTTCTGGTTTGGATTCCTGGCTTGTTATTTGACTTGTGGACTTTTTATTATGTTTTGCTATTAATAAAGGTGTGATTATTTTTGCACTTCTCGTCTCAGTCTGATTCCTGGCACCCTGACAGTCTTATGTCCATGTCACCCTGTATCCATAAATACAGGATGGGTACAGGGTGTGAGTACCCCTTGTGGGAGCAATTGTGACTCTATAAACTAAGTGGGCATAAAGGACTTAATAGCTAATAAGAGCTGTTTTTATATTTTAAGATGTATTTTATTTACGTTTCAGATCTGATTGTGTCTCAGGAGTCTGTCTGGGTATACTGATTGTGTTCCTGTGTGATTATGTTAACTAGACTGCCCAAAATCAGATTGTCTGAGTAAACTTTCTTCTCCAGGTAATTAACTTGATATGTTAATCTGTTTTACCTGTGAATAGACAATTGTTAGAGGTTTGATGTATTGTTCATATGTTGCTTTACTGTTTAACCAATTCCCTCTGTAACCTGAAGCTCTGTGACTCTGGAATGGCAGAAGTCAGCCGGGTGAGTGATGCTCTGTTTGGGACAATTTGTTTGGGGTACTGTGTGGGTACGGGCATTGGGGGAATGGATCTACGGACTAACTTCGAAGTCAACCCGTCTGGGGTCTCCTCCTGTGTTAGACTCCTTCCGAAGGGGGAGATATGTGACATGAGTCACCAAGATCTGAGGGCCTGTTATGGAAAATTCTTTGGGCAGGAGGTACATGGGCTTAAGGATACCCAGAGACTGCATGTAAATGTGGAATTTTATATGCTGGACACCCCATGTACTTTCATAACTCTGTCTTATGTCCAGGTCACCCTGTATCCATAAATAAAGGGTGTGAGTACTCCTTGTGGGAGCAATTGTGACTCTATAAACCAAGTGGGCATAAAGGACTTAATAGCTGTTTTTATATTTTAAGATGTATTTTATTTACGTTTCAGATCTGATTGTGTCTCAGGAGTCTGTCTGGGTATACTGATTGTGTTCCTGTGTGATTATGTTAACTAGACTGCCCAAAATCAGATTGTCTGAGTAAACTTTCTTCGCCAGTTAATTAACTTGATGTTTATCTGTTTTACCTGTGAATAGACAATTGTTAGAGGTTTGATGTATTGTTCATATGTTTGCTTTACTGTTTAACCAATTCCCTCTGTAACCTGAAGCTCCGTGACTCTGGAATGGCAGGGTGTATAACTATGTGTGCTGCTTTTAAATAAAGCATACATTTTTGTGTTCAGACAACTGAGTGTTGCCTCAGTTCTGTTCACCTATATAACTTTAGACTGCAGTCAAAGGGAGATAGCAGGAGCTATTGCTCTGGATAAAGGGATGTCCAGGACAAAGTGTTCTGATGGAGGTACTCATTCAGGGTACCAGGTGGTCCGTCACACACACACACATATATATATATATATATATATATATATATAGTTTTGACAAGTAAAAAAAAAATATCTTTCTGTTTAAATGAAGTGATAGCAAAAATGCTAAAAATTCTCTGAAATTCCCTGTAGCAAAGGGGT
The DNA here is from genome assembly GCF_027579735.1 of Bombina bombina. Taxonomy (NCBI): domain Eukaryota; kingdom Metazoa; phylum Chordata; class Amphibia; order Anura; family Bombinatoridae; genus Bombina; species Bombina bombina. The sequence goes on along the minus strand of NC_069505.1, from coordinate 464,402,240 downwards.
TAAACAGGGTGGGTCTTGTCAATAGTAGTGAGAATACGCTATTTCAGAATGATGTTTTTTACAACAAGGAGTTAAATAGTTCAGGTCTATTATTACAGAGACATGCAGTAATAGCAAGGTTTAGCCACTGCTGGCGAGACTGGCTCAAAACTCCTTCATACACCAAATGTACAGGGTACTTCGATGTTGCTAAGGGGTTAATGATAGATATACAATTATTATAAATATGTGTTTTCTTACGTTTAACAAGCTTTGAGTTACTAGGGAAGTGTATACCACATTTTGAGCATGCAAAGATTTTTACTTCAATGTGAGTTTTCTTGTGTACATCGAGAGCTGATTTACTGACAAAACACTTTGTACATACAGGACATTAAAAGGGTCTTTCTCCCGTGTGAATTCTCTCATGCAAGACAAGTTTCGAGTTTGCTCTAAAACATTTCCCGCAATCCCAGCATGCGTAAGGTTTCTCTCCGGTGTGAATTCTTTTATTTTTCACAAGTGTTGAATTACTGGAAAATAATTTTTCACATTCTGAACAAGCAAAGGGTTTTTCCCCAGTGTTTGTTCTTTTATGCATTTCAAGGTGGGCTTTCTGCATAAAAAATTTCCTGCATTCTGAACACATGAAGGTTTTCTCTCCTGTGTGAATCCTTTCATGTTTAACAAGATCAGAATTACTAGCGGAACATCTACCAGATTCAGAACAAGCAAATGTTTTTTCTCCTGTGTGACTCTTATTGTGTGAAAAAAGGTTGGCACTATGGCTAAAAGATTTTCCACATTCCGTGCACATAAATGGTTTTTCTTCTGTGTGAGTCCTCTTATGCCTCACCAGCTTTGCATTATTGGCAAAAACATTTCCATATTTAGTACATGCAAATTACTTTTCTCCTGAATGCGTTTTCTTATGTTATAAAAGGTCTGAGTTTCTAGCAAAGCATTTCCCACACTCAGGACACGAAAATGGTCTTTCCCCGGTATGCATTCTTTTATGTAAATCAAGCCTCGACTTAAAAGAAAAAGATTTGCCGCATTTTGAGCACTTGAATGGTTTCTCTCCTGTATGAATTCTTTCATGTCTTACAAGCTCGGAATTACTTGCAAAGATTTTTACGCATTATGAGCAGACAAAATATTTTTTACCAACGTAATTGCCCTTAAAAGCCACAAGATATAATTTCTGACTTAAACAATTACCACAATTAACACAGGCAAACGGTTTCGCTATTATGTTACATTTGTCGCATGGGTCACATATTAGCCCCTCATTGATGTTTGGACATTTATCACTTGGATAAGGAACAAACTTATAGGTTAATTTATTGTCTATGTTATCATGCTTTGTATAAATACAACACTACAACACGTTGCTTGTATATTTGTATTCGTTTCCTGTGCTGTAGTATGCCCATGAATATGTTCATTAATATGCATGCCAGTAGATTTTTCTCCATTAACTCTGAGAGGTTTACTATGAATTTTGATTGGTGTATTTTGTATATAATCTGTTTCTGAGTGCTCATCAAAGTTATCTTCGATCAAACAACAACGTGGAGTCTGTGTCAAATCTGTTGAAAAGAAGTAGAGATTGTAAGAGTCAATATACTTTCAAAACTACAGTGTGATTTATTTTGCCTGGACTATGTCCATGTCAGCATTCACCGGAGAGAAGAGCTTTCATGTATTATAAAAATACATATACACCTCAATAAGCATTTTATAAATAGCTGAAAGACATAACTAATAACTAGGGTTGGCAAATTTTCCCATCAGTTGCCCATACACAAAATATGATTTATTTTTGTTTATCACATTTATAGATAGATTTTGCTTTCATTATTTTGGGCTCACAGAGGGGTGATCACTCAGGTATTAGTATTTTATATAGAGACAGGAAACCCAACACTTTTATTTCATGATTCAATTAGAAGATAAGATTGAAATAGCTTTGCAATTGATCAAATTTGGTTCCTTGGTATCCTTTGTTGAAGGAGCAGTAATGCAGTACTGGGAGCTAGCTGATCACATCAGGTGAGTCAATAACGACCAGTAGCTAGCTCTCAGTAGTGCATTGGTGCTGCTAAGCCTATCTAGGTATGCTTTCGAACAGAGAATATTAAGGGGATGAAGCAAGTTAGAACATAGAGCAAGTACATTAGAAAGTTATTTAATATGTCATGCTCTGTCTGAATAATGAAATAAAGATTTTGGGTTTCATGTCCATTTAAAAATGTGGAAAGTTAACTAAATCAGGCCTTGATTAACACAGGTGCTAAGAAGTTATGCCTTAAAATTAGGCCCTGGTTCAATGTCCCCAAAACACCTATGGGTGCCCACACTTGTCCCTGCCAACCATCACCAGCCACACTTAAATTTAACTTGGTGCACCTGGCTTTTTTCTAAGCCTCACAGGGTTGAAATACAAATCCACCATTTATTGTATTATTATTATTATCGGTTATTTGTAGAGCGACAACAGATTCAGCAGTGCTATAAAAATAGGTGGAGTACAACAAAACATTTTTAGGGATCAAACGGGTAGAGGGCCCTGCCAAGAGTCGCACTGTTGTAGTCAGCTCTTAAGAAGGTAATCTACAAACAGCTAGACTCTTAGGCTTACATGCTAAGGGGGTTCAAGGGGATAGCAAAGGAGGAGAGGAACTGGTATAAATAAAGGTTAGTGTAGGTTGTATGCATCCCTGAACAGTAAAGTCTTTAGGGAGCGCATGAAGCTTTCAAAGCTAGGGGAGAGTCTTGTGGAGCAAGGCAGAGAGTTCCACAAGATGGGATCCAGTCTGGAGAAGTCCTGTAAATGGGAGTGTAAGGAGGTAGCAAGAGAGGAGGAGTGTAGGAGGTCATGAGCAGAGCGAAGGGGATGGGAGGGAGAGTATCTGGAGACAAGGTCTGAGATATAGGGGGGAGCAGTGCAGTTGAGGGCTTTTTATGTCAGAGTGAGAATTTTGTGTTTAATCCTGGAGGCAAGAGGAAGCCAGTGAAGGGATTGGCAGAGAGGTGCAGCAGATGAAGAGCGACGTGTAAGGAAGATATGCCTGGCAGAGGCATTCATTATGGATTGTAAAGGAGCTAGGCGGCAGCTGGGGAGACCAGAGAGGACAGAGTTGCAGTAATCGATGCGGGAAAAAATGAGAGTAGATTAAAATCTTAGTTGTGTCTTGTGTAAGGAAATGTCTAATTTTAGAGATGTTTTTAAGGTGATAGCAGCAGGATTTAGCCAAGGACTGAATGTGAGGAGTGAAAGAAAGATCGGAGTCAAAAGTGACCCCAAGACATCGGGCATGCGGGTTAGGGGTAATGATGAAGTTCTCAACAGTTATAGAGAGATTGGGGTGGAGATTTTGGAAGAAGGAGGGAAAATAAGGAGCTCAGTTTTGGAGAGATTTAGCTTGCGGTAGTGAGAGAACATCTAGGAAGATGTGAGAAAGACAGTTAGTGACATGGGTTAGCAAGGAAGGGGATAGGTCTGGTGGAGAGAAGTAGATTTGGGTGTCGTTGGCATACAAATGTTATTGAAACCTGTGGGACTTTATTAGGGAACCTAATGATGACATGTAGATTGAGAAGAGAAGGGGACCAAGGACAGAGCCTTGCGGTACCCTGACAAAGTGGTGAAGGGGCAGAGGAGGTCCCAGAAAAGGCTACACTAAAGGTACGGTTTGACAGGTAGGAAGAGAACCACGAGAGGGCTGTTTCACAAATGCCAAAGGATTGGAGGGTTTGGAGCAAAAGAGGGTGGTCAACAGTATCAAAGGGTGTTTACAGATCAAGGAGGATAAGCAGAGAGAAGTGCCCTTTAAATTTTTCTGTAAGTAGGTTGTTGGTAACCTTAACGATTGCTGTCTCTATGGAGTGATGGGGACAAAATCCAGATTGTAGTGGGTCAAGGAGGGAGTTTAATGTAAGGAAATGGGATAGGCATGCATATACTAGCTTTTCGAGAAGCTTTGAGGCAAGAGGGATTTGGGAAATAGGGCAGTAGTTGGATGGGGAGGTTGGATCAAGAGAAGGTTTTGTGAGGATAGGTGTGACCAGTGCATGTTTCAGATATGAGGGAAAAATACTGGTGCTGAGGGAGAGGTTGAAAATGTGTGTGAGTATAGGGGTAAGGGTAGAAGAGAGGGGAGTAGCTGAGAGGGGTTAGGGTCAAGGGGACAGGTAGTGAGGTGAGAGTGCAGTATAAGTGCAGAAACTTGTTCCTCAGAAGAAAGAGCCAAGTTTATGGCTATGTGGGTTGTGGTTGATTGCGAGCGTTTGAGGGGGTGAGAGAATGGAAGTATGTTGAGAGCTGTTTTCGTTTCTGATGGAGTCGATTTTGTTATTGAAGTGGCTGGCAAAGTCTTGAGCTGACAGAGAAGTTGTATTAGGAGGTGAGGGTGGGCGGAGAAGAATATTGAAAGTGAAGAACAGATGTTTTGGGTTTAAAGAAAGAGTAGAGAAGTAATGTTGCTTATAGAGATTAAGGGCAGAATAGTAGGAGTTCAAGATGAATTTGTAATGAAGAAAATCAGCTGAACTCCAAGATTTTCTCCAGTGAGTAATATATAGCAAATATCAAAAAGGGACCAAATGTTTCTGGCTCCTAAATTTATCGACTGGTCCCTAGATTTTTTAACACATTTATTTTGAGCCCTGAACTAAATACACTGCTTCACAAAAATCTCCAGCTTCATGCACATAAAAAGGCTTCTGTTGTAGAATGAACTCTAAGCCATACCTTATCCCCTGTGCTTTAAAAGTGCAGTGACAATACCATATGGGAGGACAGTTGTCATTGTCACATAATAACTAGAAGTATTATCTGATATTCTTTCTTTAGACTAGATTCAATTCTTAAGTTTCTCTCATTCCATTTTGTCCTGAGAGAAGAAAGAGTGCATGTTATAAAAAGAAACACAAATGGTGACAAAAATATGGAAAATGAGTCGCAATACCATTTTTCCTTGATGAAAAAACAGGCTTGGTTCTGTGGGTGTTGATTAGAGCCTTGCAGGTCAAGAGAGAGCTATTGGGGTAAATGAAAGTAGCTGAGTTCCTTATGCGGGCAGAGCAGTAGTCTGGGGGCAGACAAGGGGGGCATGAGAGAGGCCATATTAACGTGCCGCAAACAAAAAATTCTAGTGGCCTTTATTTGAATATCTCTATATTGCCAATAAGTTTGTATTAATTTCTCTTCAGCATTCCCATATAAATTCTCACTCCAATTATTGGTGAATATTTCCCCTTGATGCTGTTGTTATAGTATTAGGTTTACATTGCTAGAAGTTGATTTTTATTGGTGCTGTAATTGCAGAGTAAGATAAGAGTACTTTGGATAGGTATTACTTAAGCCCCTGAAATGAGAGGACTGCTAGTCTATAGTCAAAGATATCTTTAGAGGAGTTCCGGAGGAGGAGCCTGTGCATGAGGCTGTGCTGCACCAGACCTGCTCATTTCTCCCATGCAATTAGTCCTTGGCGGTAGATTACGCGCCAGGTGCCCCAGCAGTCGTGGGGAGACGTTGCATCCAGCCTGGATATCCCCTGGAGGAACTCGCATAGCGCTGTCACAAACTTGCGCTACAAGCTACCACACGGTGTGTTAGACCCCGCGAAGACCATCCCTTGGAGAGGTCACACACAGGATAAGATCTTGATAGGCAGTCCCCCCCCTCCCACCGGTGCTGCGTGAGGGGGGTAGACAGCCTGGAAATACCACAAATCTTGCCGGCGGAACATCAATATCTCCCACACCCCCCCTCCTAGCGGGGTTGTGGTTGGGGAGTAGAAGGCAGTGATTCAAGCTCAGCTCAACTTAACGAGAGTTCACTCTCTCTCTTACCTTGACCGGACCGATTTGGTCGCCTCCTTGGCGTCCTGGGAAGTGGAACACCTGGTCTCCTGCTGAACCCTCTGTGGTGTGTATACCTGGCGCACGATTGTGAGCGAACACACGGAAGAGGCGGGAACCAAGCAGTGTGTGACTGGGGCCGACGGAGAGGCAGCGGCTGGGTGAAACGAAGAAAAGGCTGTGACACAGAAGAAAGGATGTCTGCCTAAGGCTGCATCAATAACTCGAACAAGCCGCCATCATCTCTATTTCTCCGCTGAGCAGCTTTACCAGGTGCAACTCACTCTCTGCAAGGAAACACCTCTCAGAGCGTCAGGGCATAAGACACCGCTCCAACACTATTACAAGCCGCGGTGAGCAACTGGGTAATTCAACTACCATAATCCAAGGAAAATCGCAAGTATATAATACAAACTTACTTTAAACAAAAAAAAGATTTGTTTGTGACCATTGCTGCATGACTTTCTTTGGACAAAGCACTCTATCTCAATACTATTGCTGATTAACTTTCTTCTAACTCTGCCATAAACAAGCACGCTAAAGACTGCTCTATACTAACAGTGCTTAACCATAATTTGCTTGCTTTACTCTGCTCACTTACTCGACGTAACTTTCTCCCTGCAAAGAAATATTTTTCAGCTCTCGGCTTGAGGGGGCATGAAATGCTGCTTTGGCGCTACCCTAAGCTATAGTGAGCATACGACACCTTAATCAATACATGCTAAGGGAGCTGCAAGTTTATAGCTTAAGTTTATTCTAAGTAAAAAGATCTGGCTGCGTCTAAGGTGTCTACTGCTGACTATTGTTACATTAACTGCTTTAGACAAAGTACTTTATTCTGATACCAAGGCTGATTATCTTTCCTCTAACCTTGTTATGAATGCTATGCTGTGGATTACCTTATATTAATAATGCTTGGCTAAAACCTGCTGGCTCTATTACGGATATTGTTGTTATAAGTAATCTACCCCTAGAAGGGCAGTATATAACTAGTACTAACCGCTACTAACCCTCTTGTATTAAAGCTTGCTAATTGTTACAGAATACTTTTTTAATATAACTAAAGACTTATTACTTGTTGTTAAATCGCTGTAGGGACATTAACACTTAAAGTGGTAAAATAGATAAAATGTTAAAGTTTAAATAAGTTTAACAACACACTCAGGTGTGATACAAAGGCACCCATTTGTGAGGCCCATTGTAAATTATTGTAAAAACACTTAAATTCGCTATCCCTAAGAGTTGTTGGTCTTATTACCCACTGGATTCTATACAAGCAGGAACACTCACAAGTATAGAATTAACCAAAAATAAAAGAGAGATATTGCTATTATGTATACTTGAACTTTTTTGCAGGGTGTTAAATGTAAAGCAATTAACTAACATCAACTCGTATACACCTGTTATTAAGGCCTTGTTCAAATAATTATTTCTGACTTGAGAGGGAAGAGGAGAGAAAAGGAAGTATCCTCATATTTTATATATTTTCTCTCTCTTTTTCCACTTAATTAGTTAAGGCCCAAGAAACATAGAGGGAGAATAGACAGGTGGGTAAGAGAAGGAGACAGGGGGTTAAGACAAACTTAGGCTGGGGGACTAAGTGAAGGAGAACTGAGGCATAACCGCCACAACTTAAGTTCTGATTAAAGTTAGTTAGTACTTTTGATCGATTTTGTATGTAACACATTAGTTTGAGAACTTTTTCATTGTAAAGACTGGAAAGAAATAAAATCTCAAGAGGTACAAGTCCTGATACCCCATGTAAGTTGTATAAACAAGAATACTTACAAATAAGAATTTATTTGTAAACAAAAAAAAAAAAAAGGGGGTTAGGGCTACTACCTAGATCTGAATCTGTGTAAAAGTGCATTAACAAGTAAAGGCTTTAATTATCAGATTTAAGCCTGTGCACTAGAGTTTTGTTATTTCGATAAGCTGAGGGATTACACACGTGAAACCTAATCTTGGATCAGCCTAAAGCTCCTTAATTTATCTAATTGTTAATGAAGGTTGTGCAATTGTTTCTTTTTTAAAACCCAGAAGAAATAATTTCTTGCTCTTTGAGCCTGTGAATCCTTGGTCTCAACACTGATAATTTTCTTTTTTTTTTTATATAACACTTTTCACTTGAGGGGTTTTCCCCTCCTTCCCCCCCTCTTTCCTCCCCCCCCCCTTTTTTTTTTTTTTTTACTCACTCACTCACTCTCTCTCACACGCACCTCCTCACTCTACTTCCTCACAAACACTTACTTTCACTCTCCACTAATAACCCTTTCTTTTTCTCCCCTTCTTCCCTCCCCCCCTCCTCCCCCCTCTTTGGGGTAACCCCCCCCCCCCCCTTTTTTTTTTTTTTTTTTTTTTCCTCTCCCATTCTTCTCTCTTATCTTTTCTTTCTCTCCTTTATCACTGATTGCTACACAAATTATTTTTCTTTTTCTTTTTTCATTTGCCACTTATCGATAAATTCCTAAACTCACCAACACAAAATAAACACTGTTCACCAACCATGGCTTCCAGACCCAGAGACAAGAAGAGCAAAAATATAATTGAAACTACAGCTGAATTACACTCAGAATTAGATCTAGTCACAAAGTCAAAAGAGGCTATTAATTCACAAATAATTGTAAAAGATATCTTAGAAGCTCTGAACCCCAAATTTGAATCGCTTAGAATGGAAATAAAACAAGATCTGCATACACTATCCATGGAAGTTAAGCAATTTTCAACTAGGATTCAAGAAGCAGAGCAAAGGGTGTCTGACCTTGAAGATCATTCGATCACACATGATACCAAACTGCAGGCACATTCTCTAACTCTCAAAGCGTTACAGAATAAGATCGAGGACCTAGAAAACAGGTCTCGAAGAAATAACATTAGAATAATAGGGGTCCCAGAAACCTTTCGGAGTACAGATCTAGTGCAGTTTGCAGCTGAAACTTTGCCTCAACTTTTAAAGATTCCCCAAGAAATTTTGCCCCTAATGGTTGAGCGGGCCCACAGATTGGGGAGACCCCCCCTATCAAATGGTGACAGACTAAGACCTAGGCCTATAATTGTGAAATACTTGAACTTTCAGGATAAGATTAAGGTCATGCAATTCTCACGCAAGAATGCCCCTATTCTTCTGGATGGGAACAAAATTTTAGTGTTTCAAGATTTCGCTTATGAAACCTCCCTGAAAAGAAGGGAGCTCTCCCCAATCTGTGGCCAGATGATTAAGGAGGGTCTCACTGCATTGGTTATTTATCCGGCTAGGCTGAAAGTAGAATTCCAGGGCCAGACGTACTTTTTTGACACTGCCTCAGAGGCAGAAAAGTTTTTTGCAGAAAAAGTGGTTAAGTAATTTAAGCTACCGGTTTAATTGTCTCACAGACTAAATTTAAGTTGTTTTGATGATATTACCAACACGCAACTGTTATCTGTATTCAGTGCTTTTTATTGTTTGTACTAACACTCTCCAGGTGTCAACATTGACTAAACAATGCCGTGGAGATGAGGGGTGCGGGGGAATACCCCCTTTTTTTTTTTTTTTTTTTTTTCTCTTTCCTTGTTTTATTATTGTTTCTGTTTTCCTTAGAGGGGAATAGTAAGAAAAAGAGGTCAAACTATGTCTAATATAAAAAGATTGACTTTATCTTCTTGGAATGTTGGAGGGGTCTCAACTCCAATGAAGCGAAAGCTGATAATCTCTCAATTAAGGAAACTTAATTCAGATATCGCATTCATACAAGAGACACACTTAAATGCAGAAGAATCTGTAAAGCTAAAGTTTTCATGGGTAGGTGAAGTGTTTTTTACGCCAAGCATAGGCAGAAAGAGGGGCGTAGCCATTCTGCTGGGTAAAAAAACCCCTATGAAATTTTATCAGAGTATAGAGATCCCGAAAGTCGAATCCTGATTCTAAAAATTAGAATAGCCGGCTCCATTCTTACGCTATGCAACCTATACGCCCCGAATAACTTTGAAAAAAGCTTTTGGGAATTACTTCAAACTAAAATATTACAAATAGGTGAGGGTTACATAATCATGGCAGGGGACTTTAATATGACCCCTAGGGCCCAAATAGATAGGCACAGGCAAAAACCTATTAAAATCATGGCCAAAAGGGACAAACTTGAAGGTAAAATGTTTAAAACTCTATTTAAAAATCTAGCCCTCAGAGACATTTGGAGAATTCACAACCCAGATCAAAGGGAGTTTACATGTAAGGCTAAGAGTGTAAGATCCCTCTCCAGAATTGACCTATTCCTAGTAAGTGAGAATTTGCTGAGAATTGGGGCTATATCAAAGATATTGCAAATTACTGTGTCTGACCATGCTCCGATCATATTAAACATACCATTAAATGAAAAAAGGTCTACTACACGACGATTTTTTTCCCCTAAATTTTTAACAAAAAATATAAAATTCAAGACATGGTTGACTGCTAGAATGAATGAATTTTTTAATCTAAATGCTGACACTGTCAATGACCCAAATATATTGTGGGAAGCTGGTAAGGCCGTAATGAGGGGAGAAATTATTGCCTATATGGTGGATTATAGGCGGAAGGCGGCTCTTCGGGAGAATGAAGCTCTGAGAGCACTTACTAACAGCTATAGCAAATATTTATCTCAACCAACATCAATAAATTGGAGGAGGTACGCCTCTGCTAAGAGAGAGAGAGATAATCTCCTTCTGCATGTTGCAATCCAAGAGGATTACAAAATGAGAGCGAAATTTTACAGGTATGGGAATAAGGCAGGGAAATTATTGGCAAATTTAGTCAAGAACGCACAGGGAAGCTCTACTATCGACTCACTCTCAGAACAAGGAACCTTACTCCAAAATCCGAGAGAAATTATGGATGCTTTTTTTACCTACTATAGAGATCTCTATTCACACAGGCAATCAGATGAAGTAGTCTCAGAGCTCTTCTGGGAAGGTCTTGACCACCCAGTTTTAAATGAGGAGGCTGTGAGTAAAATTAATGCCCCTATCACTGACCAAGAAATTACCCTGGCAATTAAAGAAGCTCGCTTGGATAAATCACCTGGCCCAGACTCTCTCCCTAACGAGTTTTACAAGCTCCTTTCCCCAATTATAACACCTCACCTAAGAAAAGTATTTAATCATTTCTTTATCGATAATCAACCCATCCCTATGTCTTTCACAGCATCTATAACAACATTAATTGCGAAACCAGGGAAAGACCCCTTGAATAAAAAGTCATACAGACCTATAGCATTACTTAATTCAGATTACAAGTTATTAACATCAATTTTAGCTAAAAGACTTCAAAAAGTGATAGGGGATCTTATTAATAAGGATCAGGCAGGTTTTATATCCAGGCGTAATCTGGCAGCCAAGATCAGAGAACTATTACTTCTATAATTGCTCAGAAACCATAACCCAAAATCAATCTGACATAGCAATAATTGCATTAGACGCAGAAAAAGCGTTCGATTCGGTTTTTCATCAGCACATTATCAATTCCCTGCTGCGATTTGGTTTTAAAGATAATTTTCCTCTCTTTATTAATAACCTTTGTACTAAGTCCACAACTAGATTGATTGTTAACAAACTAGAATCCAATCCAATTAAATTACAAAGGGGCACAAGGCAGGGATGTCCCCTGTCACCACTTTTATTTGATTTAGCGATTGAGCCACTGGCCCTTAGAATTAGGCAGAGGATTCAAGGGATAAAGATTGGTTTAGTGGAACCAAAAGTTGCCTTATATGCTGATGATGTGCTAATTTACATGTCTAACACAGCAGTTAATATCCCAAGATTGATTTCGTTAACTAATGCATTTGGCTCTTTCTCAGGCTATAAACTGAATGTTTCTAAGTCTGAGCTAATGTGGGCAAGGAAGAATGAGGCTTCAATTGACAACATACCTTTCAAGGAAGTGTCGACTCATCTTAAATATTTAGGAATTCATATTTCTTTAAACCCACAAGAATGGTATAACCTGAACATCTCCCCTATTTTAGCCAAAATTAAAGAATATATGATAAACTGGCAAAATCTTCCAATATCCTTAGCGGGGCGTATTGCTCTTTTTAAGATGGTCTTACTACCTAAAATTCTTTCTCCTCTTCAAAATATTCCAGTGATTCTAAAAGTTAGAGATTGGAAAAGCCTAAATAGAGCGTTGCGATATTTTATCTGGAAATGTAAGAGACCTCGAATTTCTTTAAATAAACTCCACCTTCCGAAAAGGTATGGTGGAATGGCTCTCCCAGATCTTAATAAATATAACCTGGTTTCCCTTTCACGCATTGCAATAGACTGGATTCTTAACAAGGACTATTTTACTAATAACAGCCTGGAGAGAAGCATCATATTCCCTTATAATCCCTCAGCTCTAATCCACTGTCCGACACAATTAATTCCCAAAAGCGTGAAGGGTATTCAATCAATATTTGCGGTCATACAAGCTTGGAAAAAATTAGGCCGTAAACTGAACATTGACTTAACAATTCCAAGATTTCAAGGGTTATGTGGCAATCCAGAATTCCAGGAAAGTATCCAAACACAAGTATTTCAAACTTGGCAGAGAAGGGGTCTCCTTTTTATGTCTCAATTTATAGATCAAGGTTCTGCATTGGTCAAAACCTTCGAAATGTTGAAACAGGAATTTGATATAAGCAATAAAGATTTCTTTGCTTATCTCCAAGCCAGACACTACCTAGCCTCATTAATACGGAAGTTCGGATGGTCTTGGTCTTGGGGGAAATTAGATAATTGGCCCATCCTGGCTAAAAATGAATTATCCTCTATATCATGTTGGTATGAGCTGCTGATAAGCCAAGACGGAGCACTTAATCTTCAACAGATAACTCAAAAGTGGAACCTATTAGAACCAGATCTAGTTATCGAGGTAGAACAGGTGGAAAAATCTATAGCCACTGTGGCCCAATCCACACTATCCATAAACTGGAGGGAATCACATATTAAGCTACTTTATAGAACATATTACACCCCGCTTAAAGGGTTTAAATGGCACAATTATGATTTTAATGTTTGTCCTAAGTGTTCCTTTCCGGCTGCGGACATAGTCCATATGATATGGTCCTGCCCGAGGATTAGGCAATTATGGAAAAAGGTAGAATTTTGGCTAATTAACACACTGAAGCTTCCGACTCTTTCTCTCTCATTGGCATCTCTCTCATTGGCAGGGGTGGTATTCTTGGTAGATTCCTCAACAAACTCGGATAAAAAAAAAATTAGGAATGGGGCAATTCTGGCAACGAGGAATTTAATTTTTGGAAAGTGGAGAGACTCCTCAATACCTAGTATTCAGGAAATTTAAAATTTTATGAAAAAGCAATGTATTATTGAGCAAATGGACGTATCTCTAACTTCGGAAAAGGAGGTAACTTAATTTTTTAAAAATTGGTCGGCCTTCATTAAAATATTTACTCCAGAAGAAATAAATCAATTAATATACCCCTTTAGATACTCAGAAATAGTTATATTACGAGTATGGTAATAGCTAGATCCTGAATATTCTTCACGTCTCTTTTAAGTTCTCCCCCTTCCCTCTCCCCTATCTAAAGGGGAGGGGGGGAGGGGGGAGAGAGGAGAAATAAAGAAAAATCCCCTTCCCCCCCCCTTTTTTTTTTCTCTCTCTCCCTCTCTTTCCCTCCGCACCCCTCTCTTTACTCAGATCAAAATGGTTCTGTTATGTAGACACTATCTGTCATCTACTCTGAAGATATAAGTCGCAGAATATTATTGACAAATAATGGAAAAATAAGAGGCTTTGACTATTGTTTTGTTTTAGCATGTTCCTGTTAGATTATGAATGATATAGGATCAATGACTGCCAGTTTTCACTATTATTGCTCTTGGATTTTCTTTTTTGATTGTATTTTCTTGTATTGCTGAGCTGACATTATTATCGTATACAATTGTACTTTACTTTGCCTCAATAAAAATAATTAAAAAAAAAAGAAAAGAAAAAAAAGATATCTTTAGAGGTTATATTGAAATGCCACATAAAAAGTTAAACAGATGTCATATAAAGTATCAAAATGTTTTCTTATTTTTAGCTGAAAACAGGAAAGGGATCCTGTGATGGGGTAAGGGTCGGCTGACACCCCTAAAGAATGGTGGCTGACACCCATATAGAATGAGACTGAGAGCTAAGGTAACCACAAACATCGCAGCTGCCAAGATCTAAGGCATGATAAGAACACTTTTGTGATAGTCAATGCCTAGCATTAGACCCAACAGTCATTGGTCTGTAAATGCAACAGACTATAAATTCTTTTCAAAGATGACTCAACCTGCCTTTCCATAGGATCCATAAATGATAATGCATCTTTGAGGGAACATTTTTCAGCCACTGCTAGTTCCTGAATATGCAATTAGAAGAGCTTAAGAGAGCAGGTAGGTAGATCAGCATGACTACAAAAAAAATTTCTAAGAGCCTGACCATGTTCAATCTACATGTTGCTGACCTGGTCTGTTCATATTACTGACCTGTCCTGTTCCAGGTTTTGAGATTGCCAAGTTCAGTCCTGTTTTTACAATGGTCCCCCAGACTGTTCAGACTATGAGCCTGTTCTAGACATAAACTCTACCTCCCCAACAGGTTCCAGCAACATTTTATTAAAGTCTGCCGTTAAAGAGAGGCGGTGCCTTACACACATAGAAATCTCAGATTAGTCTCGAATCTAGTAAAGAGACTAATTATCGTCACAGGGGTCTGAATGTTTTATTAATTCGGGGATTATTCATATCAACCGTTTCTTCCTTTACATTTATTAATACAGTATCTAAGTTTTCCTCAAGAAGCCCTTTAAATTACAATAAAACTATTATTAGTGGTTACATTGATTCTTTGCTTAAAGATATGTTACATACACACACGTGTGCTCTGCTTCTTTCAGACCCATCACATGTGTACCAATTTCCTGTGCCCTTACTTAGACACATTACACAAATGTACACTCATCTGTACCATGTATCCCTCAGACACATCACACACGTACACTCACCTGTACCCTGTATCCCTCAGACACATCACACACATACACTCACCTGTACCCTGTATCCCTCAGACATATCACACACATACACTCACCTGTACCCTGTATCCCTCAGACACATCACACACATACACTCACCTGTACACTGTATCCCTCAGACACATCACACACATACACTCACCTGTACACTGTATCCCTCAGACACATCACACACATACACTCAACTGTACCCTGTATTCCTTAGACACATCACACACATACACTCACCTGTGCCCTGTATCCTTCAGGCACATCACACTCATACACTCACCTTTACCCTGTATCCCTCAGACACATCACACACATACACTCACCTGTACCCTGTATCCTTCAGACACATCACACTCATACACTCATCTGTACCCTGTATCCCTCAGACACATCACACTCATACACTCATCTGTACCCTGTATCCCTCAGACACATCACACACGTACACTCACCTGTACCATGTATCCCTCAGACACATCACACACATATACACTCACCTGTACCCTGTATCCCTCAGACACATCACACATGTACATTCACCTGTACCCTGTATCCTTCAGACACATCACACACATACACTCACCTGTACCCTGTATCCCTCAGACACATTACACATACACTCACCTGTACCCTGTATCCCTCAGACACATCACACACATACACTCACCTTTACCCTGTATCCCTCAGACACATCACACACATACACTCACCTTTACCCTGTATCCCTCAGACACATCACACACGTACACTCACCTGTACCCTGTATCCCTCATACACATCACACACACATACACTCACCTGTACACTGTATCCCTCAGACACATCATACACATACACTCACCTGTACACTGTATCCCTCAGACACATCACACACATACACTCAACTGTACCCTGTATTCCTTAGACACATTACACACATACACTCACCTGTGCCCTGTATCCTTCAGGCACATCACACTCATACACTCACCTGTACCCTGTATCCCTCAGACACATCACACACATACACTCACCTGTACCCTGTATCCTTCAGACACATCACACTCATACACTCACCTGTACCCTGTATCCCTCAGACACATCACACTCATACACTCATCTGTACCCTGTATCCCTCAGACAGATCACCCACATACACTCACCTGTACCCTATATCCCTCAGACACATCACACACGTACACTCACCTGTACCCTGTATCCCTCAGACACATCATACACATATACACTCACCTGAACCCTGTATCCCTCAGACACATCACACACGTACACTCACCTGTACCCTGTATCCCTCAGACACATTACACATACACTCACCTGTACCCTATATCCCTCAGACACATCACACATACACTCACCTGTACCCTATATCCCTCAGACACATCACACACATACACTCACCTATTCCCTGTATCCCTCAGACACATCAAACATATACACTCACCTGTACCCTGTATCCCTCAGACACATCACACATGTACACTCACCTGTACCCTGTATCCCTCAGACACATTACACACACATACACTCATCTGTACCCTGTATCCCTCAGACACATCACACACATACACTCACCTGTACCCTGTATCCCTCAGACACATCACACACGTACACTCACCTGTACCCTGTATCCCTCAGACACATCACACACACTCACCTGTACCCTGTATCCCTCAGACACATCATACACATACACTAACCTGTACCCTGTATCCCTCAGACACATCACACACGTACACTCACCTGTACCCTGTATCCCTCAGACACATTACACATACACTCACCTGTACCCTATATCCCTCAGACACATCACACACATACACTCACCTGTACCCTATATTCCTCAGACACATCACACACATACACTCACCTGTACCCTGTATCCCTCAGACACATTACACACACATACACTCATCTGTACCCTGTATCCCTCAGACACATCACACACATACACTCACCTGTACCCTGTATCCCTCAGACACATCACACACGTACACTCACCTGTACCCTGTATCCCTCAGACACATCACACACACTCACCTGTACCCTGTATCCCTCAGACACATCATACACATACACTAACCTGTACCCTGTATCCCTCAGACACATCACACATGTACACTCACCTGTACCCTGTATCCCTCAGACACATTACACACACATACACTCATCTGTACCCTGTATCCCTCAGACACATCACACACATACACTCACCTGTACCCTGTATCCCTCAGACACATCACACACGTACACTCACCTGTACCCTGTATCCCTCAGACACATCACACACACTCACCTGTACCCTGTATCCCTCAGACACATCATACACATACACTAACCTGTACCCTGTATCCCTCAGACACATCACACACGTACACTCACCTGTACCCTGTATCCCTCAGACACATTACACATACACTCACCTGTACCCTATATCCCTCAGACACATCACACACATACACTCACCTGTACCCTATATTCCTCAGACACATCACACACATACACTCACCTATTCCCTGTATCCCTTAGACACATCAAACATATACACTCACCTGTACCCTGTATCCCTCAGACACATCACACACATACGCTCACCTGTACCCTGTATCCCTCAGACACATCACACATGTACACTCACCTGTACCCTGTATCCCTCAGACACATTACACACACATACACTCATCTGTACCCTGTATCCCTCAGACACATCACACACATACACTCACCTGTACCCTGTATCCCTCAGACACATCACACACATACACTCACCTGTACCCTGTATCCCTCAGACACATCACACATGTACACTCACCTGTACCCTGTATCCCTCAGACACATTACACACACATACACTCATCTGTGCCCTGTATCCCTCAGACACATCACACACATACACTCACCTGTACCCTGTATCCCTCAGACACATCACACTCATACACTCATCTGTACACTGTATCCTTCAGACACATCACACACATACACTCACCTGTACCCTGTATCCCTCAGACACATCACACATATACACTCACCTGTACCCTGTATCCCTCAGACACATCACACACATGCACTCACCTGTATCCATCAGACACGTCACACATATACACTCACCTGTACCCTGTATCCCTCAGACACATCACACACATGCACTCACCTGTATCCATCAGACACATCACACATATACACTCACCTGTACCCTGTATCCCTCAGACACATCACACACACACACTCACCTGTACCCTGCATCCCTCAGACACATTACACATACACTCACCTGTACCCTGTATCCCTCAGACACATCACACATATACACTCACCTGTACCCTGTATCCCTCAGACACATCACACACATGCACTCACCTGTATCCATCAGACACATCACACATATACACTCACCTGTACCCTGTATCCCTCAGACACATCACACACATGCACTCACCTGTATCCATCAGACACATCACACATATACACTCACCTGTACCCTGTATCCCTCAGACACATCACACACACACTCACCTGTACCCTGTATCCCTCAGACACATTACACATACACTCACCTGTACCCTGTATCCCTCAGACACATCACACACATACACTCACCTTTACCCTGTATCCCTCAGACACATCACACACATACACTCACCTGTACCCTGTATCCCTCATACACATCACACACATACACTCACCTGTACCCTGTATCCCTCATACACATCACACATACAGGGAGTGCAGAATTATTAGGCAAATGAGTATTTTGACCACATCATCCTCTTTTTGCATGTTGTCTTACTCCAAGCTGTATAGGCTCGAAAGCCTACTACCAATTAAGCATATTAGGTGATGTGCATCTCTGTAATGAGAAGGGGTGTGGTCTAATGACATCAACACCCTATATCAGGTGTGCATAATTATTAGGCAACTTCCTTTCCTTTGGCAAAATGGGTCAAAAAAAGGACTTGACAGGCTCAGAAAAGTAAAAAATAGTGAGATATCTTGCAGAGGGATGCAGCACTCTTAAAATTGCAAAGCTTCTGAAGCGTGATCATCGAACAATCAAGCGTTTCATTCAAAATAGTCAACAGGGTCGCAAGAAGCGTGTGGAAAAACCAAGGCGCAAAATAACTGCCCATGAACTGAGAAAAGTCAAGCGTGCAGCTGCCAAGATGCCACTTGCCACCAGTTTGGCCATATTTCAGAGCTGCAACATCACTGGAGTGCCCAAAAGCACAAGGTGTGCAATACTCAGAGACATGGCCAAGGTAAGAAAGGCTGAAAGACGACCACCACTGAACAAGACACACAAGCTGAAATGTCAAGACTGGGCCAAGAAATATCTCAAGACTGATTTTTCTAAGGTTTTATGGACTGATGAAATGAGAGTGAGTCTTGATTGGCCAGATGGATGGGCCCGTGGCTGGATTGGTAAAGGGCAGAGAGCTCCAGTCCGACTCAGACGCCAGCAACGTGGAGGTGAAGTACTGGTTTGGGCTGGTATCATCAAAGATGAGCTTATGGGGCCTTTTCGGGTTGAGGATGGAGTCAAGCTCAACTCCCAGTCCTACTGCCAGTTTCTGGAAGACACCTTCTTCAAGCAGTGGTACAGGAAGAAGTCTGCATCCTTCAAGAAAAACATGATTTTCATGCAGGACAATGCTCCATCACACGCGTCCAAGTACTCCACAGCGTGGCTGGCAAGAAAGGGTATAAAAGAAGAAAATCTAATGACATGGCCTCCTTGTTCACCTGATCTGAACCCCATTGAGAACCTGTGGTCCATCATCAAATGTGAGATTTACAAGGAGGGAAAACAGTACACCTCTCTGAACAGTGTCTGGGAGGCTGTGGTTGCTGCTGCACGCAATGTTGATGGTGAACAGATCAAAACACTGACAGAATCCATGGATGGCAGGCTTTTGAGTGTCCTTGCAAAGAAAGGTGGCTATATTGGTCACTGATTTGTTTTTGTTTTGTTTTTGAATGTCAGAAATGTATATTTGTGAATGTTGAGATGTTATATTGGTTTCACTGGTAAAAATAAATAATTGAAATGGGTATATATTTGCTTTTTGTTAAGTTGCCTAATAATTATGCACAGTAATAGTCACCTGCACACACAGATATCCCCCTAAAATAGCTAAAACTAAAAACAAACTAAAAACTACTTCTAAAAATATTCAGCTTTGATACTAATGAGTTTTTTGGGTTCATTGAGAACATGGTTGTTGTTCAATAATAAAATTAATCCTCAAAAATACAACTTGCCTAATAATTCTGTACTCCCTGTATACACTCACCTGTACCCTGTATCCCTCAGACACATCACACACATACACTCACCTGTACCCTGTATCCCTCAGACACATCACACACATACACTCACCTGTACCCTGTATCCCTCAGACACATCACACACATATACACTCACCTGTACCCTGTATCCCTCAGACACATCACACACATACACTCACCTGTACCCTGTATCCCACAGACACATCACACACATACACTCACCTGTACCCTGTATCCCTCAGATACATCACACACATACACTCACCTGTACCCTGTATCCCTCAGACACATCACACACATACACTCACCTGTACCCTATATCCCTCAGACACATCACACACATACACTCACCTGTATCCTGTATCCCTCAGATACATCACACACATATACACTCACCTGTACCCTGTATCCCTCAGACACATCACACACACATACACGCACCTGTACCGTGTATCCCTCAGACACATCACACACATACACTCACCTGTACCCTTTATCCCTCAGACATATCACACACATACACTCACCTGTAACCTGTATCCCTCAGACACATCACACACGTACACTCACCTGTACCGTGTATCCCTCAGACACATCACACTTACACTCACCTGTACCCTGTATCCCTCAGACACATCACACACATACACTCACCTGCCTGTATCCCTCAGACACATCACACACATACTCACCTGTACCCTGTATCCCTCATACACATCACACACATACACTCACCTGTACCCTGTATCCCTCAGACACATCACACACGTACACTCACCTGTACCCTGTATCCCTCAGACACATCACCCACATACACTCACCTGTACCCTGTATCCCTCAAACACATCACACAAGTACACTCACCTGTACCCTGTATCCCTCAGACACATCACACACACATACACTCACCTATACCCTGTATCCCTCAAACACATCACACACATACACTCACCTGTACCCTGTATCCCTCAGACACATCACACACATACACTCACCTGTATCCCTCAGACACATCACACACATACACTCACCTGTACCTTTTATCCCTCAGACACATCACACACATACACTCACCTGTACCCTGTATCCCTCATACACATCACACACATACACTCACCTGTACCCTTTATCCCTCAGACACATAACACACATACACTCACCTGTACCCTGTATCCCTCATACACATCACACACATACACTCACCTGTACGTGTATCCCTCAGACACATAACACACATACACTCACCTGTACCCTGTATCCCTCATACACATCACACACATACACTCACCTGTACCGTGTATCCCTCATACACATCACACACATACACTCACCTGTACCCTGTATCCCTCAGACACATCACACACATACACTCACCTGTACCCTGTATCCCTCAGACACATCACACACATACACACTCACCTGTACCCTGTATCCCTCAGACACATCACACACATATACACTCACCTGTACCCTGTATCCCTCAGACACATCACACACATACACTCACCTGTACCCTGTATCCCACAGACACATCACACACATACACTCACCTGTACCCTGTATCCCTCAGATACATCACACACATACACTCACCTGTACCCTGTATCCCTCAGACACATCACACACATACACTCACCTGTACCCTATATCCCTCAGACACATCACACACATACACTCACCTGTATCCTGTATCCCTCAGATACATCACACACATATACACTCACCTGTACCCTGTATCCCTCAGACACATCACACACACATACACGCACCTGTGCCGTGTATCCCTCAGACACATCACACACATACACTCACCTGTACCCTTTATCCCTCAGACATATCACACACATACACTCACCTGTAACCTGTATCCCTCAGACACATCACACACGTACACTCACCTGTACCGTGTATCCCTCAGACACATCACACTTACACTCACCTGTACCCTGTATCCCTCAGACACATCACACACATACACTCACCTGCCTGTATCCCTCAGACACATCACACACATACTCACCTGTACCCTGTATCCCTCATACACATCACACACATACACTCACCTGTACCCTGTATCCCTCAGACACATCACACACGTACACTCACCTGTACCCTGTATCCCTCAGACACATCACCCACATACACTCACCTGTACCCTGTATCCCTCAAACACATCACACAAGTACACTCACCTGTACCCTGTATCCCTCAGACACATCACACACACATACACTCACCTATACCCTGTATCCCTCAATCACATCACACACATACACTCACCTGTACCCTGTATCCCTCAGACACATCACACACATACACTCACCTGTATCCCTCAGACACATCACACACATACACTCACCTGTACCCTTTATCCCTCAGACACATCACACACATACACTCACCTGTACCCTGTATCCCTCAGACACATCACACACATACACTCACCTGTATCCCTCAGACACATCACACACATACACTCACCTGTACCCTT
Source organism: Bombina bombina (assembly GCF_027579735.1). Lineage (NCBI taxonomy): Eukaryota > Metazoa > Chordata > Amphibia > Anura > Bombinatoridae > Bombina > Bombina bombina. The sequence goes on along the minus strand of NC_069505.1, from coordinate 464,379,605 downwards.
TATCCCTCAGACACATCACACACATACACTCACCTGTACCCTGTATCCCTCAGACACATCACACACATACACTCACCTGTACCGTGTATCCCTCAGACACATAACACACATACACTCACCTGTACCCTGTATCCCTCATACACATCACACACATACACTCACCTGTACCGTGTATCCCTCATACACATCACACACATACACTCACCTGTACCCTGTATCCCTCATACACATCACATACATACACTCACCTGTACCGTGTATCCCTCATACACATCACACACATACACTCACCTGTACCCTGTATCCCTCATACACATCACACACATACACTCACCTGTACCCTTTATCCCTCAGACACATAACACACATACACTCACCTGTACCCTGTATCCCTCATACACATCACACACATACACTCACCTGTACCCTGTATCCCTCATACACATCACACACATACACTCACCTGTACCCCGTATCCCTCATACACATCACACACATACACTCACCTGTACCGTGTATCCCTCATACACATCACACACATACACTCACCTGAACCCTTTATCCCTCAGACATATCACACACATACACTCACCTGTACCCTGTATCCCTCAGACACATCACACAGATACACTCACCGGTACCCTGTATCCCTCAGACACATCACACACATACACTCACCTGTACCCTGTATCTCTCAGACACATCCCACACATACACTCACCTGTACCATGTATCTCTCAGACACATCATACACATACACTCACCTTTACCCTGGATCCCTCAGACTAGTTGCACATGTACACTCATCTGTTCACTGCGTCCCTTAGACATGAGGCACGTACACAAAGACATGTCACACATGTCCTGTTCCAGAGCTTTCATTTGACCTTTTACATCACATAGATCTTCAGTTATTTCAACTTTGACTACATCAGGTTTATCTTCAGCTGTATAGTTGTTGTTTGTAAAATAAGTTTTACATTTTGATAACTTTAGCATGAAACCTTTTCATTGAATATTTCCAAAACAATATGAAGAAATACAGATATTTATTTAAAAATATGAAAGGCGCTTATAGGAGCTGAGGGAAAAGTAATTAATTTTATATATCAAAATTGATGAAAAATTATTATAATGAAATATTAGTTACCATGTATCACATAAAAAAAACCTTATGGGTATAATAGATAATATGTATAATAAACCACACTATACTGGTTAAAACATTAAATAGATATTTAATCAATGAAATGATACAAAGAATAAAATCAAAATGAGTTGTGGCCACAACGATATTGTTACGGTTACCCTTAGTCTCGCTGAGAGATGGACCGCTTAGTAGCCTGGATCCCTATTGCTAAAGAGGGGAGAAGCTGCTTTCCATAGTATTCTATATGAGTCTCGCAAATATAGAATAATCTCCCTTAGCTGCAGTACAGCTAGGATACCCTTCTGCCCACAAAAACGAGTCAACGCTGCGATTGAGGGTCAAACAAGAACTCAGGACTGGGATGCCCAGCCTACTTTTTATTAAGGTTACATGCACACAGGGCACTCCCAGGGGGAGAGGGGGGGAAGCACAAAATCCCCCATCACACATTTAGATAGAGAGCACTGTCCTTTGACAGGCCACAATAGGATTACAGTACTTAAGATAACAAGTTTACAAGTTCATCTTATCAATTAGCAGTCTGGCTCCAGAGGTGATTAGACAATAGTTTCTAAAAGCTGAAAAAAAAGAGTTAACTCTTTATGAAATGAAACTTGTTACAGTTTTCTTGGAGCCCTTCTTAGGCGCTGGCTTGCTGGTTCAGGCATTGCTGCTGGGAAATAAGCTCTTCACAACAAAATAACTAATGCTTCTGTAACATTGCTCCCTTTCTGTGGAACACTCTGGCAGACACGGTCTGACCCCTTTTCGGGGCAGACTAAGGCTGTCCAGACCGCTGGTTATGCGGGGCTGAGGTCGGTTTGTCTGGACAACCCGTCGGCGTTGCCATTCTGTTTCCCAGGTCTGTAAGTAATGGTGAAATTGAAGGTTTGCAACGATAAGCTCCAACGTAATAGCCTGCCGTTATCTCCAGAGACCCGGTTCAGCCACACCAACGGGTTATGGTCGGTGACCAGAGTGAACTCCTGACCATATAAATAGGGAGTCAATTTCTTTAATGCCCACACCAAAGCCAAACACTCCTTTTCGACCGCTGCATAGCTGACTTCGCGGGGCAGGAGCTTCCGGCTGATGTAGGCAACTGGATGCTCCCCTCCATCTTCGCCTACTTGGCTGAGGACGGCTCCCAGCCCGAACATGGAAGCATCTGTATGGACGATAAAACGTTTGTTAAGGGCTGGGGCCGCCAAGACAGGAGCGTTAATTAGAGCATTTTTGAGAGCCTGGAAAGCCGTTTCACAGTGGGGAGACCACAGGACCTGTCGAGGTAAGTTCTTCTTGGTCAAGTCAGTCAGGGGTTTGGCAAGTGTGCTGTAGTCTGGTACGAACCGTCTATAGTACCCTGCCGTGCCCAGGAAGGCTAGGACCTGAGTCTTAGTGATGGGGGTGGGCCAATTGGCGACAGCTTCTATTTTGGCCGGCTCTGGTCGCTGCTTTCCACACCCCACCCGGTGACCCAGGTACTGTACCTCGGCCATCCCAAAGTGGCATTTTTCTGGCTTCAGAGTCAGGCCAGCAGCCCGGATCTGATCCAGAACCATTCCCACATGAGCTAAGTGGTCCTCCCAGGACTCACTGTGGATCGCTATGTCGTCCAGGTAGGCGCAAGCAAAACTCTGGAAGCCATCCAGGAGCCTATCCACCAAGCGCTGGAATGTAGCTGGGGCATTCTTCATCCCAAACGGCATTACCCTAAACTGATATAAGCCGAATGGGGTGACGAATGCCGACTTGGGGATAGCCTCCGGGGCCAGGGGAATCTGCCAGTAACCTTTGCAGAGGTCAATAGTGGTCAGGTAATTTCCCCTGGCTATACGATCGAGTAGCTCGTCTACCCTGGGCATAGGGTAAGCGTCCGTCACGGTATTTTCATTGAGCCTCCGATAGTCTACGCAGAACCGGGTGGTCCCATCTTTCTTGGGCACCAAGACAACTGGGGAGGCCCAGGGACTATCGGAGGGCTCAATTACCCTGAGCTGGAGCATCTCATCGATCTCCTTCTTCATTCCTGTCCTAACTGCTTCGGGGATTCGGTACGGAGCCTGGCGCAAGGGAGCTTGTCCCGGAGTATCTACCTGGTGGGTGGTTAAAGTAGTGTACCCTGGCTTCGGGGAGAAGGTGAGGTGTTTGGACTGGAGGAGTTGGTTGAGCTGCTCCCTTTCAGTGGGGCTAAGTCGGTCCCCTATCTGAACCTGCGCCACTATACCTGTGGGGAGGCTCTTTTCTAATAGGTCTGGAATGGGTAAACTGTCGGGGTCTTCCTGAGGGGAACAACATACGGCCGTCACGTTCTCTGGTCGCTCAAAATATTCCTTGAGCATGTTTACATGGAATGTCTTTCTAAGATTGTTGTCGTGGCAGCTAGCTATCACATAAGTGGTGTCTCCCCTTTTCTCTACGATCTGGTAGGGACCCTGCCAGGACGCCTGCAATTTGTCTGTCTTCACCGGCTTAAGTACTAACACCTTTTGTCCTATGGTGAAGATTCTCTTTCGGGCCCCCCGATCGTACCATACTTTCTGTCTTCTCTGGGCCAACTGGAGATTAGCCCGCACGGATTTGGCTAATTGCTCCATTCGGTCCCCAGAGTTCCAGCACGTATGGCACAATTGGGACACCGTCAGCCTCCATCTCTCCCTCCCAGTGCTCCCGGATCAGGTTTAGTGGTCCCCGTACCTTTCTTCCGTAGAGCAACTCGAAGGGAGAGAACCCTGTCGTTTCCTGGGGCACCTCCCGATAAGCAAATAGGAGGTGCGGCAGGAAGCGTTTCCCAGTCTCGGTATTCCTGAGTGAACGTCTTGAGCATTTGCTTGAGGGTCCCATTGAACCTCTCACACAGCCCGTTCGTCTGGGGGTGGTATGGGGAGCTTAGGAGGGACTTAATTTTGCAAACCTGCCAGAGTTGTTGGGTCAATTCAGCCGTAAATTGGGTGCCTCGGTCGGATAGGATTTCTTTTGGAAATCCTACCCGGGAGAACACCTGTACTAGTGCATTCGCTACCGTATCCGCTTGTATGTTGGATAGGGCGACAGCCTCTGGGTACCTGGTAGCGTAGTCCACTACGGTAAGAATGTATCGCTTACCGGAGGGACTAGGGGTAGCCAGTGGTCCCACTAGGTCAATAGCAACCCGGCTGAAGGGTTCCTCTACAATGGGCATATTTACTAGCTGGGCTTTAGGGTGATCGCCTCGCCTTCCTACTCGTTGACACACATCGCAGGTGTTACAGTAAGTTCTAACGTCAGCGTGCACCCCTGGCCAAAAGAACGTGTGAGTAATGCGGTGTAGGGTACGGGTAACGGCTAGGTGGCCTGCTAAGGGGATGTCGTGGCCTATTTTGAGGATTTCTTGACGGTATTTGTGGGGCACTACCAGCTGTCGCCTACGCTGTCCCCTTTTCTCTGTCCAGCGGTATAGTTTCCCTTTTTCCCATAAGAATGTTTCGTTATCTGCCCCGCCCCCTCCGGTCTCTGCTCGTTCCCGGTACTTTTGTAAGGTCGGGTCAGTCTTAGACTCTGCCTCGAAGGCATCTGGGGTGTCCCAGGGTATGGGGCCTAACCTGTCAGGCAAGGTCGGGGTAGGTCTTACCTGTGTCTCCCGCACTGGTGAGAGCTGTCGCTCCGTCCGGGCTTGGGCCCGTGTAGTCACTGGGTCCGCCTCGTTGTTGCATACTGGAGCATAGGCAGAAGTCATGGGGCCCAAATCGTTGCCCAGTAGTACTTCGGCAGGTAAATTATCCATTAGGCCCACGTTCACAGCCCCCTTTCCCGCTCCCCAATCAAGATGCACTTTAGCTGTTGGAATTTTGTACACATCCCCCCCCGCCACTCTAACGGCCACAGTCTGTCCGGATCGCTTGGTGCTCTGGCACCAAATGACTCTGTACCAGCGTGATAGTAGCCCCTGTGTCTCGCAATCCCTCGGTAGATCGCCCCTCGAGCCATACCCTCTGCCGATGGTGCTGGCGGTTATCTGAGGCAGCATATACAGGGTCTGCCTCGTGAAGCGGCCCCACATATCCCTCCATAGGGGCCTCTTGGTTAACACAGAGGGCCCGGGCCGGACGATAGGACCCAGAGGGGTAATTGTAATTCCTGGGTGTCTGGTGCGTATTAAGGGGGCAGCTAGCCATGAAATGCCCTGGTTGCTTGCATCGGTGGCAAGTCGGTCTGGGACGCTCAGAGCTGTTATTGGGTGGTCCTGAGTGTCGGACGGGCCCTGTGGGCACCGGGGCTCGGAATTCAGCACGAGGGGGGTGCACGGTAAACCTCTCTGGGTTCGACCCGTGCTGGAGCTCGGTAGTTCATGGGTTCGTGAAGACGGGAGTCATAATGTTCATCGGCCAATTTGGCTGCTTCTTCTAAGGTAGAAGGCCGCCTGTCTCGCAGCCATTCCTTCCCTTGCTGTTCCATGCCATTATAAAAATGTTCTAAGAGAAACAATTGTAAAATTTCCTCCCCAGTCACCGCTTTACTTCCGCTCAGCCAGTGATTTGCCGCTCTCCGCATTCGGTGCGCCCATTCCATATGGGTATCGTTAGGCTTCTTTTTCGAGCCCCGAAACTGTCGGCGATACGTGTCCGGAGTTACAGCGTACCGTCGCAACAGTGTCTCCTTAACTAGCTCATACTGTGTCACTTCCTCAGCACCCAGAGTACGAAAGGCTTCCAGGGCTCGCCCGGATAGTTTCCCAGACAATATCGTGGGCCACTCTCTGTTGGGAATCTGGTGCAGGGCACATTGCCTTTCGAAGTCCGCCAAATATTCATCAATCCCTGTCTCGCTCTCTAGGAAGGGTCGAAATGCCGCATAGGGTATCTTGGGCCTCCCAGCATTTTCGACAGGGATGATTACCTGCGGGGCTTCAGCATTGCGGTGTGCGTTCGCTAGGTTGAGTTCGTGGGCTCGAGTCTCTCGTATATCCTCGTCCGCCTCCGCCATCAACTGCTGTACCAATTCCATGGAGGGGTTCGGCCCGTATAATGAGAGCCTTTCCCGAACAATCCTGGTTTTTTCGTCACTAATCGTGGTCGGTGTTTCCGCCATTGTGAAGCTCTGATCCAGTTCGGTCAATTCTGCGATCAGCTCTCTCCTCGGCCGGTTGCTGGCGTACCCCCCTCTGCTTTCAAGTAAATCCTTTAGGGTTGTACGCTTCAATTTTTCGTAAGCGCTCTCCATCCGTTCTGTACCTCTCCTAGGAAATCCAGGAAAATCCCGCCGCTGCCGCCAAATGTTACGGTTACCCTTAGTCTCGCTGAGAGATGGACCGCTTAGTAGCCTGGATCCCTATTGCTAAAGAGGGGAGAAGCTGCTTTCCATAGTATTCTATATGAGTCTCGCAAATATAGAATAATCTCCCTTAGCTGCAGTACAGCTAGGATACCCTTCTGCCCACAAAAACGAGTCAACGCTGCGATTGAGGGTCAAACAAGAACTCAGGACTGGGATGCCCAGCCTGCTTTTTATTAAGGTTACATGCACACAGGGCACTCCCAGGGGGAGAGGGGGGGAAGCACAAAATCCCCCATCACACATTTAGATAGAGAGCACTGTCCTTTGACAGGCCACAATAGGATTACAGTACTTAAGATAACAAGTTTACAAGTTCATCTTATCAATTAGCAGTCTGGCTCCAGAGGTGATTAGACAATAGTTTCTAAAAGCTGAAAAAAAAGAGTTAACTCTTTATGAAATGAAACTTGTTACAGTTTTCTTGGAGCCCTTCTTAGGCGCTGGCTTGCTGGTTCAGGCATTGCTGCTGGGAAATAAGCTCTTCACAACAAAATAACTAATGCTTCTGTAACAGATAGTAAAAACTCATATGTAGATAAAGGAACAATGCTTATCTGTGCTATTCTAAAGGATCTGATACTTATCTATGAGCTATAGCTAATAAAGACAGTTGGATCAAAAGTATACAATTAAATTCTAATATGCAAAATAATGCCAACGAAATTGATGTGTTCCAAAAAATCAAAGTTAAAAATAAAGTTGTTGTTCCGTTACATAAGTGTCCGTGTATTCTTCCTAATTTGTGTAGATAATTTATAATATATCAATATATAGTTTGTATCTTGAGTATTGATACAAATTGAGGTGATATCCGAAATGGCTGTTAGCAAATGCCTAAATATAACAGCAATTAATAAAGTGCAGTTCTTATATCCATGTAAATGAGTTGGTGATCTCCAGAGATGGCTGTGAAAATGCCAAAATTGTGTGAACAGCTTATAAGTGTAGTTCTTTTATCCGTGTTACTGTGTGAATGATTCGTCTGTTAGTCGTGCAGCATGTAGCTACGTTTTAAGTAGTTGCTGTTTTAGTGATGGTATAATCCGGTTATAAGTGAGATTGTCTTATTAGTTCCTTAGGTACTCAGTATTATGTTAAGTGTAAAACCTTCGGCTAAAAGACAGACTTACCTGGCTGTGCTCCCTGGCCGGCGTTATCCTTGCACGGCGGAAGTACTCACAGCCGATTCACTGTCCGTTGCAGCTCGGTCCTATTATCGCTTGCTTTGTATAGCTTGTCAATCAGCGGAACAGACCGCTATTTCAATGAAGTCCTCCTGGGTTCTATCGACAGAAGTCCATTGTCTATCGATAGAAGTCCATTGTCTACATACGGGTTGTGATGAGAGCAGGATGTGATGTCACTAGTATGTGGGCGGGGCTTAGGTCCGGTGTCTGTGTCGCAGTTAGTTTAGTACAATCAACCTGACTAGATGTGTATTGGTATGCTCTGCAATAAAATAGAGTTGTACCATCATTGCTGTGTCCTGCATATGTCCTGCATCTCATGACATGGTGTCAGAAGTTCTGGACTGCGCTTCTGTTCCTGATCGATTGCAATGTCAAAGTTTACCCCACCTGAGCCTTTTGACTTTTCTCAGCCTGCAGCTTGGCCCACATGGCGTCAGCGGTTTCAGCGCTTCAGGATTGCATCCAAACTGAACAAGGAGAGTGGTGAAGTACAAGTTAATTCTCTTTTATACTCCATGGGGAAAGATGTAGAGCCAGTGTTCAATGCTTTTACTTTCCAAGAAGGGGAAGAAGTTAACTTTGATATAGTTATGGATAAACTCAGTGCCCACTTTGTGCCTAAAAGAAATGTGATTCATGAGAGAGCTTGTTTTCACAAACGTAATTAGTGTGTGGGAGAATCTGTGGAGTCATTTGTGCGCAGCCTGTATGAACTAGCTGAATTCTGTGAGTTTGGTGTTGCTAAAGAAGAGCAAATCAGAGACAGAATAGTCATTGGAATTGCAGATGCTGAAGTCTCCCTGAAGCTGCAGTTAGAGCCTGATTTAACGTTTGACTGGGCTATTAGGATGGCCCGCCAGAGTGAACTGGTGAAAAAGCAAAGTGCTGATCTGAGGTCTGAGAGTATTGTGGATGAAGTGCAACAGTCTAGGAAAATTACTAGTGAAAGGCACAGTGTGAGCGGTAGATCTAAAGTACTGGAAAGGCCTAGAACTGGATGGGCGCAACATGGCCGATGCACACGGTGCTACCGGGCTCATGATCAGAGTGCTATATGCCCGGCCAGAGATAAAAGATGCAGAAAATGTAACAGAATAGGCCATTTTGAAGTGGTGTGTAAAACTGAATACATTAAGGAGATGCAGGTGGACAGTGACCAGGAGGGTCAGGAAGTGTCTTTTGTGGGGTCTGTTGTGGAACGGACAAGCTCAGAGTAAGATTGGAAAGTTACTTTTACTGTAATGGGAGCCAAAGTTGATTTTAAGATTGACACAGGAGCTGATATCACTGTAATGTCTTTTGCTGAATTTATGAAATTGCCTCGACAGCCCCAGCTGGCGAAGGTTACTACAAATGTCCATAGTCCTGGTGGCCGCATTGATTGTGTGGGGAAATTTCTTGCCAGCTGTGAGTACAAACAAAAAAAGTTCACCATGTGGGTGCATGTGATCCGAGGTCAGTGTGTTAACAGTTTATTGAGCAGAAAAGCAGCCTGTGACTTGGGCCTCGTGGCCAGAGTGAATGAGATCTCTGAAGATATGTTTGGCGAGTTGGGCCTACTGAACTGCAAACCTGTCCGTATAGCACTTAAAAGTGACGCAGTCCCATACAGTGTTTCTACTCCTCGTAGAATTCCGTTCCCGCTCATGCCTCAAGTGGAGAAAGAGCTCATGCGCATGAAGTCTATGGGGGTTATTGAAGAGGTTGTTGAAGATACTGATTGGTGTGCCCCCATTGTTCCAGTTGCAAAGAAAAACGGAAAGGTGCGCATCTGTGTGGACCTGAAAAGGTTGAATGAGGCAGTGAAGAGGGAGAGATTTGTGCTGCCGACATTGGAAGATATAGCCCCGAAGTTGGCTGGGGCGAAGTTCTTTTCCACATTAGACGCTTCTAGCGGCTTTTGGCAGATCCCCCTGGATCCAAAGTGCCGCAGACTGACTACCTTTATCACACCGGTAGGTCGGTTCTGCTTCTGCAGACTCCCCTTTGGGATATCCTCCGCTCCTGAAATCTTTCAAAGGGAAATGAGTTCTCTCCTGAGTGGCCACGTGGGCACAGCGATCATCATGGACGACATTCTAGTGTATGGGTCTACAGTGGAGGAGCATGATCAGCGTTTGAGTTGTGTGCTGCAGGCTATCAAAGAGTCTGGGCTGAAGCTGAATAAAGAAAAATGTCATTTTAGGAAAACTGAATTATGCTACTTTGGGCATATCATCAACGGGGATGGCATCAAGCCGGACCCCGAGAAAATTCGGGCTATTGAACAGATGAAAAGCCCTTCTGATGTACATGAGCTGAGACAGATATTGGGCCTTGTAAATTACGTGGGCAAGTTTCTTCCAGATTTATCTACAGTTTTACACCCTATCACAGAGTTGCTTAAGAAAGATGTTGCCTGGGTCTGGGGACCCTCACAAGAAAAAGCGTTCCTGCATGCCAATTCCCTGCTGGGGTCTGCCCCAGTGCTGGGGTTCTACGACCCTTCAAAAAAGACTGTGGTTAGTGCTGATGCAAGCAGTTATGGGTTGGGAGCTGCACTCCTGCAGCTGAATGACAACAAACTGCAGAGTCAAAATACGCTCAAATTGAGAAAGAGTGCCTGGCTGCAGTTTGGGCCTGTGAGCGCTTTCAGCGTTATCTAGTGGGTTTGGAGAAATTTAGTCTGGAAACTGACCACAAACCGCTAGTCCCTCTAATCAATTCTTATGACATTGACAAAACACCCTTGAGATGCCAGAGACTTTTAATGAGACTGCTCAGGTTCAATGTTCAGGCAGTGCATGTGCCGGGGAAACAACTGGTTGTGGCAGATACACTATCCAGGCTCCCGCTGGCTGCTGCTGAAGAATCCTCCATGGAATCGGATGTGAAGGTGTATGTTGATTCAGTTCTGGCCTCTAAGTCCATTTCTTCAAGGAAACTGGAAGAGATAAAGGAAGAGACATATTTGGACACAGATCTGCAAGAAGTTATAAGGTACATAAAAGATGGCTGGCCCGAGAGCCGGGCAGCCTGGATGTCTTTAAATGCTTACCAGCCAGAGAGGTCGCAGCTCACGGAGCTGGAGGGGTTGGTGCTGTTCCAAGACCGCATTGTAATTCCTGTTAGCATGAGGAAGGAGATGTTAAACAGGATTCATGATGGCCACCTAGGCATTACAAAGTGCAGAGAAAGGGCAGCTACAGCTGTGTGGTGGCCTGGGATCAGCTCCGACATTGCAAATCACGTGTCTAAATGTGCCTTTTGCCGGGAACGCCGGCCTACTCAGAGAAGGGAGCCCTTGATGTCTACTCCGCTGCCTGCGGGGCCGTGGCAGAAAATAGCTGCTGATTTGTGTGAACTGCACGGGAAAAAGTTTCTTGTTGTGATCGACTACTATTCCAGGTATTTGGAAATTGCACCCCTGAATGATATCACAAGTCAGGCCGTTATCATTCGCCTGAAGAGCTTGTTCGCCCACTGGGGCATTCCAATGGAGCTGGTGAGTGATAATGGTATGCAGTTCGCTCTACAGAGTTCAGTGCTTTCAGCAGGGAATATGATTTTGTACATTCCACGTCAAGTCCACATTATCCGCAGGCCAACGGAATGGCTGAAAGGGCAGTTCAAACAACAAAATTCATTCTAAAGCAATCTGAGCCGTACCTAGCCCTCTTGTTATACAGGGCGACGCCCATTCAAGCCACCGGGTTTAGCCCGGCACAGCTGATGCTAGGACGCCAGATTTGCACCACTTTACCCTCAGTGGGTGTCTTCAAGCCGCCTGGCCCTGTTCCTCGGGACGAAGTCCTTAGGAGGGATGAAGAGGCCAAAAAGGGTTATTGTTTCTTCTACGACAGGAGACATTCTGTCAGGCCTTTACAGGAACTGAAAGCGGGCCAAAGTGTCAGAATTAAACTGCATGATGAGAAGAAATGGAAGACGCCTGCTACGGTAGTGGGCCGCTCTCCAGAACCAAGGTCTTACACAGTCCTTACAGAGGGAGGGACGGTTACACGCCGTAACCGAAGACATCTTCAGCCTGTACCTGAGAGTCTGGAACCGGATACCTCAGTACCACCGCTGGTGGGATCCCCTGTTCTAAGAGAGGTGCCTTCCCCTCAGCAAGATCACAGCGGGGATATATCTTTGCCTCCAGCAGACTCTTGTTCACCATCTTCTGTATCAGAGGACAGTTCATGCAAAGTTACATCAAGCGGAAGAGTGGTGAAACTTCCGGCCCGATACAGGGACTGACTTTAGCTAGAACAGTGACCGGAAGTATGGGCAGAATAATCCCATGGTCACTGTGGACTAGGGTAGTATACCCTGTTGGTGTACCTTGTTATTTATTATATGCAAATGTATGCTTTGCCTTTGAAAAAGGGGAAGATGTGATGAGAGCAGGATGTGATGTCACTAGTATGTGGGCGGGGCTTAGGTCCGGTGTCTGTGTCGCAGTTAGTTTAGTACAATCAACCTGACTAGATGTGTATTGTTATGCTCTGCAATAAAATAGAGTTGTACCATCATTGCTGTGTCCTGCATATGTCCTGCATCTCATGACACGGGTCTTACATACGGGCCTTAGAAACATTTAAAAGGTATAACCTACTCCATGGAAACTATCTTGATAAAGGCACGCCAAGTGCTGAAACGCGTAGAAGTATATCTGTGGAGTTATCTGACCATCACCTACCTACAAAACTTCTATCGATAGAACCCAGGAGGACTTCATTGAAATAGCGGTCTGTTCCACTGATTGACAAGCTATACAAAGCAAGCGATAATAGGACCGAGCTGCAACGGACAGTGAAGCGGCTGTGAGTACTTCCGCCGTGCAAGGATAACGCCGGCCAGGGAGCACAGCCAGGTAAGTCTGTCTTTCAGCCGAAGGTTTTACACTTAACATAATACTGAGTACCTAAGGAACTAATAAGACAATCTCACTTATAACCGGATTATACCATCACTAAAACAGCAACTACTTAAAACGTAGCTACATGCTGCACGACTAACAGACGAATCATTCACACAGTAACACGGATAAAAGAACTGCACTTATAAGCTGTTCACACAATTTTGGCATTTTCACAACCATCTCTGGAGATCACCCACTCATTTACATGGATATAAGAACTGCACTTTATTAATTGCTGTTATATTTAGGCATTTGCTAACAGCCATTTCGGATATCACCTCAATTTGTATCAATACTCAAGATACAAACTATATATTGATACATTATAAATTATCTACACAAATTAGGAAGAATACACGGACACTTATGTAACGGAACAACAACTTTATTTTTAACTTTGATTTTTTGGAACACATCAATTTCATTGGCATTATTTTGCATATTAGAATTTAATTGTATACTTTTGATCCAACTGTCTTTATTAGATATAGCTCATAGATAAGTATCAGATCCTTTAGAATAGCACAGATAAGCATTGTTCCTTTATCTACATATGAGTTTTTAATATCGTTGTGGCCACAACTCATTTTGATTTTATTCTTTGTATCATTTCACTGATTAAATATCTATTTAATGTTTTAACCAGCATAGTGTGGTTTATTATACATATTATCTATTATACCCATAAGGGTTTTTTTATGTGATACATGGTAACTAATTTTTCATTATAAGAATTTTTCAGCAATTTTGATATATAAAATTAATTACTTTTCCCTCAGCTCCTATAAGCGCCTTTAATATATATAAATATCTGTTCCCTGTTTTTGACTAAGTGGAGAGATCTTAGTCCAATTTGAAAGGCTAAGAGGGTGAGACAGTGTCCAGACTATGTTTCTATTAAATACAGATATTTATTTGATATACTCTAGGAGGTGACATCCCTCCGAATGGCACCGTAGTGTCAGAAGATAAAATATGCCAGTCATTTACTAGTGACAAGCCGGGATTTAGTAAATGCTTATTAAGAACTGGCATCATTTAGCTTCTGACCCTTGCCATTAAGCACTAACAAGATGTTATAGATGTGCTGGTTGTAGTACTTGCAATGGGTTGATACCTGGACAGTATTTTCCACATCCCTATGAAAATAAACATTTTACCACTAATTTCATGTTACATGTATTACAAATGATATAGTACATATGTTGCATTATACTTGTGGCCTATTCTATGTAGGCAAGACTAATGATAACCTATGTAACCGTATGGCTAATCATCGTTCGGCTATACGTACAGCAATAACTTAAGGCACATCAGAACAATTGGGGTGACCAAGGTAAAATACTGCTGCAAAAGGAGGCAAGGTGAATTTTTACCATGAATACGCTTATGCCCCAGGGTTTGAATGTACATTTGGACTTGCACTGTTTTTTTGTAACGATGCCCTTCATATGATTCTTTCATCTTGACAACTGATTGTATATTCCACCGCCATAAAGTGAATTTAGCACTAAACTGAGTCACACTAATTGTTTTGTTTCCCAGTGCATATAAAAGGTATATTTACAATATACTTTAGTCTATTAAAACAATAAAAATACATACAAAATGCTACCCATCATAAAAGCCTTCAGTGAGTCATAATATTTTTGCTGGTGGTGTATCTATACGTGTGTATATACAGTATATGTGTATTCATGTGTATTTATGTGTTTATATCTAGGAAAAGTGTTGCCGATAGATTTGCTCGATGCTGGGTTGCCACAAACCTTTAATTTGTAAAAGAACAATATCTGCAAAGCACAATAAAATGAGGACACTTTGGAGTCCTTCCCAGTTCAACACCTTGTCCTATACCTTATGCATTTTTAACCCTTTAAAAAAAAAAACTGAATATAAATGTATTTCTTTATTAAAAATGTGTATTAATTACTGTAATACTTTATATTAATATGTTTTACTTGTGTTTTCCGAAACTTTTTTTTATACCTTACACTTTAAATCAGGTCTCAAGTCTCACTAATATTTCAAGCGCCATTTGGGCTGTTGCTCGAGTGCAACCCATAACTTTCAACTTGTAATCTAAGCGCTACTTCCGCAGTCTTAATATATCGAGGAACCTGTTAAGGATGTCCCTTGTCTCCCCTCTTAATTAACTATAGTGTTAGAGCCCCTCGTATATTTATTAAAACAGATATCTCCCGGCATAGATTTTGAGAATGTTAAAAGTAAAAATAGCCTTATATGCTGATGATTTATTAATATTTGTATCAGATCCAAAGTGATATATAAACCAAATTATTAAGATCTTTAAATTATTTGGAAAGATATTGGGGCATAAAATTAACATATCAAAATCACACATTTTGGGGGGCGGAGCTAGCCGCTGAAGAGATCAGACGTGCACATTAAGAGCTTCTGGCATTTTGGATTATTTAAAAGCCACAAAAGAGTTTTTATGGATATCTAACTACTTAATTTGAATAAATATATTACTGGCTTTGCATTGCGCTCCACTGAAGTGACTTTGAATCTACACTGGGAACGATGTTTGCCCCAGAGACCTCGGAGAAGCCATGAGGTAGCTAATTGCGGGCGCCATTTCTAAGGGAGACGCAGCCAGTCATATAGAGGCTTGTGTTTTTGTGAGACCAACAGTAGATCAGCTTGCAGGAGTCCGAGCATAAAAATCAGGGGGATAACTCATGAATACTACAAGTATGGGGTGCTTGTCCTACAGGACCCTTCAGAAGCTCCTCTCTGCACAGCTCAAGTGCGTAGGGGAAGCGGTGAACGCAGCAATACGCTCACACGAGCACGGGGCCCCTATGGTCAAAGCAGCTGGAACACAGGGAGGTATACAGCAGAGTCTCCCCAACCAGAGCTCTAGCACACTAGAGGGGTTGGTTCCCAAGGACCGGGCTCCCCCTGCGACGGAGGAGTATCGGGCTACTATGGCCCTCAGTGGACTGAAGGGACAGCTGCCAACAGGTCAGGACAATGGAGCGGCAGACCGAGACTGTGGAACTGTGCGACCGATGACTCGGGTGTCTGTAGATGGACCGACAGCAATTGAGTGTGTCACCGGCTACGTGCAGAGACCAGAGGTTCAACGGCAGCGGTCTCTGGTACTGAGCGTAGAAAGGAAGGTGGAAATGGCTGACATGAAACAAAAGCGGTTGTTTCTGGAACTGGTAACGAAGCACCTTATATTTGCGCTAGCCTGGCACCCTAATGTTAAAGCGGGAGTAGGATGAAGGAGACAGTTCTTGGTAACCCCATGATGATATCCGCGTTGACTTTTTGTTACTTGCTAGTTAACACTGGGGTTTATACTTCAAACGTTTGGTTATGGGTACCTTTGTTAAGACATTTAGTGCAAAAGCATATGACGATCACTGATCTGAAGTACTGTTTTGTAAGTGTCGTCATTTGCCACCCTTAGCCGCTATCCATCTATCAATGGTCTATCTACCTTGCTTCATACTGTGAACTGCCTAATACGGAGCTTATGCTGGCTCATAGACTTTAATAGTATAACGTCAGTATGCACATCATTACAGTTCATAAACAATAGGGAATGCAGATTGTTTTTGTATATGTGTTATCTACATAATTATTGTAAGCATAAACCATGTTCACGGTTGTTCGCAACCCTCTATCCCAATGCTAACTCACTGTTATTTTCTACTTTGTGAATTTAGCTTCTGAGTCTGTAAAGTATTCTATGGAAACATTAAGGTATTGCAATTCAGTGAGTCAGTATATGACTACAAAAGCGCTGGTTGTGAAATAAGTTACATCTGTAGTAGAGGCTTATGTAACTTTAACATGTCTCAAGCTACACGGGATAAATATTGCTAACAGGATAGAGACCTGCCTTTGTCTCTCCTCCTACTCGCAGGGTCCATATGTCTATATACCCATATCTGCTGTAATAACCTCCTTTGTATTAAGTGGCTACTAGGGCTAACTTTTTTCATTATAAAATGTGAAGCTAATTGTAGAGCATTGTTTGTCTTATACCATTAGTAAAAGTTCATTTATACTGTGTTGCAACTTAAATATACTAGTATTAACCTGTTATATGCTCTGGCTTACTAATACTAAGCGCCCAAAAATAGGTTTTTCAAGCTCTTAACAATACCGTCGGGGTCATTACATTACCCTAATAAATAACATCCCAGTGCGAATGATATAGAGCCGTTCAAGATCAACCCTGATAGTAATACTGTGGGACCTTGATGTCACTTTATTTTGCAGTTTGCTTTTCTTATGTAGTTTGTTGGCTTTTTCCACCATAGGCTGCGGACATCTTATCTGTATATCTTACCTGTGGGTTAGTGGGGAGCCCCGGGGGAGATACTTTTGTAAATTTGTGAAATGGATGTCTTGACAGCTATATTATAGCTATATTAATTGTGGGTCACAAATATGATTCTTTTAATGATACTGTTATGCCATCCCTGTGAGTCTGTCCGTTCTGGGGGCGAGAGGGGGCCCTCAGTGTGGACAGGCATATTTTGCTATGGTATTATCTAAGTATCATTATTACACTTTTGTTCGTGACGATACTTGCATTGTATGGGTTTCTCCTTCTGGGCCAGTGGCCAGGGCCCTGAGGGAGTCCATGCAGGGGGAGTTTAACCCACGAACATGCTAACTTTTGGTTAATTATTATAAACTCTCGTATACAGCGAGATGTAGGGTCTGGTAGGAAATTGGATGTCATTAACACGAGATCCCTAAGGTGTAGTCGGCAGTTGATTGTCATACTACTCATGAGACAACTAACTTATTCCCACAAGATGGATGTTAGCTTAAACTATGTAATCTAGTGACGCTACACAGTAAAGTCCCATAGCCTAGTAGGTGGGCTCTCAGCTCTGCAAGGGGTCCAGATTCTTGCTATACGTTTTATTTTAAAGAAAGCTATGGAAAGTACATTATGTCCAGAACAAGCAACACTTAGCTTTAACTATTATATTCTGTTAAGTCTAATTACCCTTATGTTTATGGATCTTAGCACTAGCTCACCTCCTCCCCCCCATAAGTAGAGCCCTTACCAGGGTTCCAATTAGGCGGACTATTTTCGCCTCAATCCCTTTAATTCTATTAGAAATATGTGTCCTCATTGACTTGAATTAAATTGTTTACTCTTTGGGTGTGGAATTACGTTTCTGCATAAAGTTTTTATCTTATGTGTTTAACGTTAGTTAATTCTTCTCGGACATATGTGTTTGAACTCCATGTTTAAAGATATTTGAGTAGGGGTCCTGCGTGACCCCAATTGTTACTTTTCACTTTTAAATCAAATAAAAATTTATTAAAAAAAAAAAAAAAAAAATCACACATTTTATGGCTTCTTAATCCAATGGATTAATGGATATCCATTTGAAGAAAATCATCTCACATACTTAGGTATAAAAATTGGAACAAAGCTGAATAAAATTTAAAGTATAAAATTGAATCCTGTTATCCAACAAGTAGAAAAGGATCTGAAGATATGGCAAGACTTAAATCTTATGCAAGACAAAAAAAACAGAAAAGCGCACGTGGAGTTTATTAACATGCGCACTGCGCAAATAGTAAAATCACACTTACAGGATGTATGATTAAAATCAGCATATAATACAAATCACTGTATAAGCGGGTCGCAAGAACTCCTCTCTGTATCAGTATGTATAACAACCTTACACTCACCCAGCGTACAACCCTCAGGGTGAAAATCCGGTAAGGGCTGCGGTATCACTGAACAGCAAGCAAATAAGCACTAGTATACATCTATTATCCAGATTATATAACCCAACGTGTTTCTCCCGGGTTCCAACAGGCTTTTTCAAGGGAAAAAAGTTAAGATCTACATAGGAGCAGGATATGTTTCTATTTAAACCACTAACGGACCAATCGGGTGGGGGGGAGGGATAGGGGAGTGGACAGGTAAAAACCACCTCACCTTATAAACATCATAATGGTCCAGTTAGAAACTTTCCTTCAGTTTGAAGAAATACAATACAATTGGGCAGTATACATATATACATTACAATGTGTCATTACTACCATAAAAACATAAAACATATATAAAAGATGACTATTCTACAAGTTACCCTACATAAACGCTGCAACATCTATATCGATGTTAAGTCCTAGAGGTTGTAAGCATTTCAATTTGTAGATCCAGTATGTTTCCAACTTCCGTAATTTTAACAATCTATCACTTTCTTTGGGGGGGACCCAATCTATAACTTGTATTTTCAGACTGGAGGGCTCACAATTAGTGTCTTGATACGCTATGTTTGATAAATTTATCTTTAATATTATATACATAGTAAAGAAAGAGCAATCAATGGTAGTAAAAAGGCGCTCTGCTATAGTATACTCTACTGGTATATATAGAACATTTTGTTCTATTAAAAAGTAAACAGTTCTTTGATGGTAAATGAACACAGTTTTTGTTGGTTTCTTGTAATTAATGTCATTTTCAGATAAAGTTGTAAAAGTAAGAATTCCTGCTTACCAGATAAGACCTCAATCTTAATGAGGTAAACTGTCTGCTCTGTGTGGCTAAAGATGGTTTAATCCTTGTCCTCCCGAGTGCTGTTTTCTGGATGCTTTATCCACGTCTTGTTCAGGTGTAGGGGGAAAGATCCTTGCGGTCAATGGTATCCTTTGACTCTATGTATATCTTTCATGCGATGGTGAGGATCTTAGCCACCTCAATAATATAGAGTGTGGATGGCAACGTCTCCTTTTATCAGCTTTTCTCTGTTCAGCTGCCATGTGTGTGTCTCCCTCCTAGTCAGAAACACTCTGGAGTATTATATACATGTTCATAAAATCTCCTCTTTACTTTCCTTTTAGTGCGGCCTACATAGAATAGCCTGCCAGCCCTGAGGTGTCCATGCATCTCATCTTTTGCTGCTATTTTGACCCATGTTTTTACTTGGATGATTTCCAATAAATGCTACGTTTTACTTAGAAGCTGAACCGCTCTTTATTTGTTCTCTTTGGAAGTCCTACATAGAATAGGCCACACACACACATTCTAATAGATATACTATAAAAGTCAAATTACAACTACTTCTGACCTTAATCTTAAATATCTCAGAGTGGTCGGTATTATGGAATGTGGAAGACTTATTAACATGGCCGGACATAATACATTGTGCTTTGCCACATTTCCTAGTACCTTTGCTGCACACCAACCAGTTAGTAGAAACAACCTCCCTGTTTTTGTCTGCAATATGTGTCCTCAATTTACTAGGGGCCAAGTAGTTTTTTTAAATTTCTACCTCTTTTGAAAGTAGTCAATGGTATATTACCGATATGGGGACCCAATAGCGGATCTGCTTTTAAAATGGACCAATGTTTGTCAAGAATGCCTTTGATTTTATTGGCACTTTCATTGTAGGTTGTTATAAACCTAACTGATGTCACATCATTAGACTCTCTATTATAAATAGGTTTAGAGTCTAATGAAATTAAATTTGCTCTATTCCTTTTAAGAGCTTTCTCTTTCGCTTCCTTCAGGAGTTTACCATCATAACCCTTAGCTATAAATTTACTATCAAGTATGTCTACTTCTTTTACATAGTCCTTATCATGAGTACAGTTTCTTTGCATTCTGAGGTACTGGCTATAGGGGATATTGTTGACCCAGCTTTGCTTCTGCACGCTAGAGTAATCAATAAAGCTGTTCCTCTCCGTGGGTTTTCTAAAATTTGTCACAGCTATATTATTTTGATCATCACTAAATAGGATAAGGTCAAGAAATTCCACTTTAGTCTTAGAGTGTATGCCTGTGAATTTTAAATTCAGATTATTATTATTAATATATTTATAAAATTCAACAATATCTGATTCACAACCTTGACACAAAATGACAATATCATCAATATAGCGCTTATATTTGATAATCCTGTCACTAAATGGATTATTGTGCCAAATGAACAGGTTCTCAAATTGGTCCATATAGATATTGGCATGCAATAGGCCAAAAGTAGTCCCCATCGCAGTGCCGCAAGTCTGTACATAATATTTTCCTTCAAATGAAAAGTAATTATGATTTAAAATAAAACTAATACTGTCAACCAAAAATTTAACTTGTTGGCCAGGGAAATTCCACTTGTGCAATTCTGTCTCTACTGCTCCAACACCTGCCAGATGTAGAATGCACGTGTAGAGAGCGGAGACATCACATGTGATCCAAAACATATTATCATCCCATTTACCACCTTCAAATATCCTAATTACCTCTTTGGTGTCTTTGAGGTATGCTTGTGTATTTTTAACAATAGGCTGTAAGAAAGAGTCCACATATTTGGATAAATTTTCACAGAGTGAGCCAATCCCTGAGACAATAAGTCTCCCTGGGGGATTGACTACATCTTTGTGCACCTTTGGGAGGTGGTGAAACACAGGTACTGTAGGGTTCAAATTTTTAACATATTTATATTCATCACAGTTTAAAATTCCTTTATTTTTAGCGTGCACTAAAAATTTCTCTAGATCTTTACTATATTGTATAGTAGGGTCATAAGTTAATACTCTATATGTATTCTTATCATTCAGTAACTTGGAAGCCTTATCCAGATAGTGTTCTCTTTTCTGGATTACTATCCCTCCGCCTTTATCCACGGAGCGTACAACTATATCTTTGTTGTTCAAAAGCTTATTAAATGATTTTCTCTCAAGTATAGTTAGATTGTCATTATGTTTGTTTATGAGCTTATCTTCATCTTTAAATACCATGTCTAAGTCTTGAAGAACTAATTTCATAAATATGGGTATTTGATCCCCTTGAGCACCAATCGGGTAAAATGATGATTTACCTCTAAATTTAGAATGAATGATATAATTAGAATCATGAATAGATAGGTTAAATAAATTCTCCATTTCTATATTCTCATGAACATTCGAGATACTGAGATCTTGAATATCTCCCAACTTCTCTCAATGAGTTTAGTGTTTTTAGAGTGTCTAAATCTGATGATTGTATATATTCTATATTATTAATTGTTCTATTTTTCAGAAAATAACATTTTGACGTAAATTTTCTTATTTATTTGTGTATATCTACAAAAACATCCAATTTGTTTGGCTTAGATTTAGGGGGCAAAAATGTAGGCCCTTTAATTAGAAAACGAATATCATTATTATACAAATCTATTCCTGCAAGATTAAAGATGTCTGTTTTGGCTAGCTCTAATTCCTTCTTCTCATTTCTTGCTATCTGTACTCCCCTCCCTGCTCTTGTTCCTCGTCTAATTCTAAAGACCTTTTTCTTGGTCTCGGCGGGTAATGGGCCCCATTTGGTGGTTGATTCATCTCTTGCCCCCCCTGGTCCTCTCGATATTCTAAAAGATTATTATTACCCATATCAGCTCCTTTAGGTTTGGCACCTATCAAATCCCAGTTATCTTTATTGCCTAGATTTTCTAGTGCTTCAAATCTATTCATAACCGGTATTTGATCCCTATATTTTACTTGAAAATAAGGCTGCCTTCTAGATTACGTGTCAAAATTCCTTTGATTGTGGTTAAAATTATTGCGCCATGAGGTGGTATGGTTTCTCCACCCTGTTTGGTTACTAAAGTGATATTGGTAATTGCCATAGCCTCTGTTGTGATTGATGTTATCATTATCCGAACATTGTTTCTTATAATTGGAAGCATTATTATTAGAGTTATAATACCCCCTAGGACTATTCGTATGCACATTAGTTTTGGGAAATATATGGGTAAAATTCTTATTAGTCTCCTTGTTATTTTTATGGCTATTAACCTTATTGTGAAACTCCAAGTTCTGTTTGGCTTGACTAGATTTATTTTTATAAGTGTATACCTTATTATCCCTATAATCTTCTAGATCCCTAGTCAATTTTTTGTGTTTAGTGGCTTCTAATTCCAAAGCTAATTTTTTAATATTATTTCTATTAATCCATTTTTCATCAGTTTTAAACAATTGGATTTTTTTGAGTTGTTTCCTCAATATCCTTTTTATTCTTATCTAATCTCTGTTCTCTAAACTTAATGAGAATTTTAATAAGCTTGATGGAGCAATCATGCAGTGCTGACTCCCATTCAGTTTCATGCTCTATATCCTCAAGTTGAAATGCAGGATGTTTAAATAGTTTAAGCCCCCTGGGAATTACGTTAAGTAAAACATAATTATCAAGGAGCACTAGATCTTTCCAATCTTTAGTATATTGTTCTAATAAAGATTCTACGTTTTTAAACAAACTTTCTGGTTCACTGGGTGTCATGTCTATAAGATTAGGATCTAACTTGAGGTGATTAACATCTCTCTTTCTATTCTCCCTCAGTGCACATTCACCAAAAGTTTTGGACATTATTTAAAATTAAAGGGATGATAAATATCAAAAATAAAAATGCAATATACTATTTACTAAAGGTTAATATTACCAAAGAGGTAATTAGGATATTCAAAGTTGGTAAATAGGATGATAATATGTTTTGTAATGTCATTATGGTAACAAAAATAATGTGAGACAAGAAATAACTAAATAAACAATAGGATTCCTTTTGTGTAATAGACACAAACTCCTTAATAAAACAGTAACAGTAATGTCATTATGGTAACAATAATAGTGAGACAAGAAATAACTAAATAACCAATAGGATTCCTTCTGTGTAACAGATACACACTCCTTAATAAAACAGTAACAGTAATGTCATTATGGTAACAATAATAATGTGAGACAAGAAATAACTAAATAACCAATAGGATTCCTTCTGTGTAACAGATACAAACTCCTTAATAAAACAGTATCAGTAATGTCATTATGGTAACAATAATAATGTGAGACAAGAAATAACTAAATAACCAATAGGATTCCTTCTGTGTAACAGATACAAACTCCTTAATAAAACAGTAACAGTAATGTCATTATGGTAACAATAATAATGTGAGACAAGAAATAACTAAATAACCAATAGGATTCCTTCTGTGTAAAAGATACAAACTCCTTAATAAAACAGTAACAGTGATGTCATTATGGTAACAATAATAATAATGTGAGACAAGAAATAACTAAATAACCAATAGGATTCCTTATGTGTAACAGATAAAAAAAAACCCTTAATAAAACAGTAACAGTAATGTCATTATGGTAACAATAATAATGTGAGACAAATAACTAGGGTGACCATATTGCCGCTTTAAAAAGGGACACATATGAAAAATACATATGTCAGGGTTCTTATACAAAGCATAGCTTTAAACAGCCCTGACATATGTATTTTTCATATGTGTCCCTTTTTAAAGCGGCAATATGGTCACCCTACAAATAACTAAATAACCAATAGGATTCCTTCTGTGTAACATATACAAACTCCTTAATAAAACAGTAACAGTAATGTCATTAAGGTAACAATAATAATGTGAGACAAGAAATAACTAAATAACCAATAGGATTCCTTTTGAGCAACAGATACAAACTCCTTAATAAAACAGTAACAGTGATGTGATTATGGTAACAATAATAATAATGTGAGACAAGAAATAACTAAATAACCAATAGGATTCCTTCTGTGTAACAGATACACACTCCTTAATAAAACAGTAACAGTAATGTAATTATGGTAACAATAATAATGTGAGACAAGAAATAACTAAATAACCAATAGGATTCCTTCTGTGTAACAGATAAAAACTCCTTAATAAAACAGTAACAGTAATGATACACAAGGATATGATGTGTGCAGCCAGTATAGAATTACACAAGTACCACATTTAGACTACTGGCAATACCACCTTAAGAGCTTTTTAACCCTTACATGATACACACGGATATGATGTGTGCAGCCAGTACGCAATTACACAAGTACCACCTTTAGACTACTGGCAATACCACCTTAAGAGCTTTTTAACCCTTCCATGATACACACGGATATGATGTGTGCAGCCAGTACGCAATTACACAAGTACCACCTTTAGACTACTGGCAATACCACCTTAAGAGCTTGTTAACCCTTACATGATACACACAGATATGATGTGTGCAGCCATTAAGGAATTACACAAGTACCACCTTTAGACTACTGGCAATACCACCTTAAGAGCTTGTTAACCCTTACATGATACACACGGATATGATGTGTGCAGCCAGTATGGAATTACACAAGTACCACCTTTAGACAACTGGCAATACCACCTTAAGAGCTTGTTAACTCTTACATGATACACACGGATGTGATGTGTGCAGCCAGTACACAATTACACAAGTACCAACTTTAGACTACTGGCAATACTACCTTAAGAGCTTGTTAACCCTTACATGATACACACGGATATGATGTGTACAGCCATTATGGAATTACACAAGTACCTCCTTTAGACTACTGGCAATACCATCTTAAGCGCTTGTTAACCCTTACATGATACATAAGGATATGATGTGTGCAGCCAGCACGGAATTACACAAGTACCACCTTTAGACTACTGGCAATAGCACCTTAAGAGCTTGTTAACCCTTACATGATACACACGGATATGATGTGTGCAGCCAGTATGGAATTACACAAGTACCACCTTTAGACTACTGGCAATAGCACCTTAAGAGCTTATTAACCCTTACATGATACACACGGATATGATGTGTGCAGTCAGTACGGAATTACATAAGTACCACCTTTAGACAACTGGCAATACCACCTTAAGAGCTTGTTAACCCTTACATGATAAACAAGGATATCATGTGTGCAGCCAGTATGGAATTACACAAATACCACCTTTAGACTACTGGCAATACCACCTTAAGAGCTTGTTAACCCTTACATGATACACACGGATATGATGTGTGCAACCATTATGGAATTACACAAGTACCACCTTTAGACTACTGGTAATACTACTTTTTTTTTTTAAAAAAGTCTTTATTTTCAATCCAACAATGTACAGAACATGTTTCATATAAAGAATCAATCGTTCAGAGAAAGTAGAGAGAAGAAAAAAAATACATAATCAATTGCTTAATTAGTCCAACATTCTAATTTAAAAATCAAAATATCAGCTATATCTCTTTACATTATTTTTATTTCTCTGATTTCCTTAAACCAGTTTTTTCTGCCTCATGTTGGAACTTTTCTCTTTTTTTTTACATGTTAATTTTACAAGAAAGTAATTTCATAAATCTGTCTTGTCCTAGAAGAAAAAAAAAAAAAAAAAAAAAAAACAAGCAAACAAACACACACAAAAAAGGGAACCCTTACCCCTCCATCCCCTCTCTCCACACTCCATTCTTTACCAATTATTCACAATGACCATTTCGGAGTGTCTAAATGGATAAATCAATTGTTCTTTTTCGCTAGGTGGAAATATTTTGATAAATTTTGACCATTTTTAAAAAAAGGCCATTATTTCTTGTTCGGAATTTAAGTCCGTTGCTAATTGTTCAATTACATATTGTTTCTTGAGGTAATTTTTTACTTCCGTTGGATAAAAATTATTCTTCCGTTTTTTGAAAATTACATTTCTAGCGGCAAGGATAGCCAAATTAATTGTCTTAGCTTCTAATAACGATATATATTTTTATCTTTCAAAAATATTATATCGTTTAAGGTAAATATAAAGGAAGTTACTTTAAATACTCTTATTAACCAATATTGTATTTTTGACCAGAACTGTTGTATTTGGGGGCATGCCCAAATCATATGGATTATATCTGCGGCTGGAAGATTACATTTTGGGCATTTATTACATTTTTTATTTTGCCATTTGTATCCTTTTTCTGGAGTGTAATATGTAAAATATATTAGCTTTATATGTGATTCTCTCCAGGTTTCTGATATAGTTGTTCGATAAAGCTGAGATAGGGAGCGTGTTATAAGAGAGCTCTGGTCGGTATTATCTGATAAAAGGGGGGTCCATTTCTGAGTTATATATTCTAAGTTAGCTCTTCCCTTATATGAAATCAGGTATATGTACCATGTGGAAATAGACAGATGTCCTGTTTTGGCTAAAATTGGCCAATTATCTAGATTTTCCCAGGACCATTTCCAGGAAAATGTATTAATTAACTGCTGTATGTAGTGCCTGGCTTGCAGGTATGCAAAAAATTCTGGGTTTCCTAGTTCAAATTCTTGTTTCAGTTCTTCAAAAGATTTAATATTTTTTTGCTGCTACATTGACAAATTGTGATTCCAGATACAGACCTTTCCTTTGCCAGTTTTTTAATATGGGGGATTGTATGCCCTCCTGGTATTCTGGGTTTCCTAAAAAGGTTTGAAATTTAGGTATCCTAATATCTACTTCAACCCTTCTTCCTATTTTTTTCCAAGCCTGAATTATTGTATAAATTGACTTAAATTGTTTCACTAATTTAGGAATCGAGTTACACAATAAATGAGTCAATAAAGTGGGAAGAAATGGGTGAAATATACTTCGTTCTAACCTGTTGTCTGTGTAGTGGTCCATTTCTATGAACCAGTCAACTGCTATGCGGCCTAAGAAGATTAAATTGTATAGTTGTAGATCTGGAAAAGCCAAACCAGCAAATTGTTTTGGAAGTGATAATTTCTGGAGAGATATTCTTTGTTTTTTAGATTGCCATATAAATTGGCGGGCTGCAGTGTTAAACCTCTTAATGTTGTATGATTTCAGAAAAATAGGAAGATTCTGTAATAAATACAACATTTTAGGTAGAAGTATTATTTTGATAAGTGCTATATGGCCTGATATAGAAAGTGGGAGATTTTGCCAATTTCTCATATATGTGATAATTTGGGAAAACATGGGAGTAATGTTCAGGGAGTACCATTCGTTAGGATCAGCGGTTATATTGATCCCTAAATATCTAAAAGAATGTGTCACTGTTTTAAAAGGTGTATCTAATTGAGACCCCCTTGTCTTTCTTAACCATAACAATTCAGATTTTGAGTTATTAATTTTATAGCCAGAAAACTTACTGTACGCCTCAATTATTTCTATAAACTTCGGAATGTTTAAAGCTGTATTTGATATATATAGGAGTAAATCATCCGCGTAGAGCGCCAATTTCAATTCTCTTTCCCTGATTTTTATGCTCTCAAGTTGTTGCCTAATTTTAAGAGCTAGGGGTTCAATTGCTATATCAAATAGTAAAGGCGATAAAGGACAGCCTTGACGAGTACCTCTTTCGAGTTTGATTATATTTGATTTTACCCCATTAATAAATAAGCTAGTGGATGCTTGTGTACATAATTTTCTAACCAAGCTTAAAAAGTTCTTATTAAATCCAAACCGGTGTAGTGTGTCTAGAAGATAGTCATGCTCAATGCTGTCGAAAGCTTTTTCCGCATCTATAGCTAACACTGCGGCGTCCATTTCATCTATTATAGTGCTATTATCTGTATTTTTAAAATAGTCGATGGTCAGCAATAATTGTCTAATGTTTGCCGCTGAACTGCGATTAGTCAGAAACCCCGCTTGATCCTTATGTATAATTTTTGCTAGTCCCTCTTGAAGTAAATGTAAAAAGCTTATAATCGGTATTTAGGAGGGCAATTGGTCTATATGATTCTTTCTTATTTTTATCTTTCCCTGGTTTAAGTATAAATATTGACTGAGATGCTGTAAAATTCGAAGGGATATGAGAATTTTCACTATAATAGAGATTAAACAATTTTGTTAAGTGAGGGACCAATACCGAAGCTAAATTTTTATAGATTTCATTTGGGAGGGAATCAGGGCCTGGAGCTTTAATTCTTGTATTGCTTGGCTTACTTCTGTTTCTAGTATAGGGGAATTTAGTTTAAGATTAAATTCGGAACTATTCTTTGGAATATCTATTCCCTCCCAAAATTTGTTGTATTCTTTAGCTCCCAGAATGTTAAAGGAATAGATTGTTTTATAATAATTGTAGAAGGATGCAGAGATTTCTTTAGGTGAAGTAAATAATTTCCTGTTGTCTTGTATTGATTCAATTAATAATGACTGTTTGGAGTTTTTTTTACTAATTTTGCCAGTAACTTACCAGATTTATTGCCATATTTATATAACTTTGATTGATATTTTAATTCTGATTGTGTTATATGGGATATTAAAAAAGTGTTGTGTTCATTCTTTGCTTTTAAATAATTTTTCCAATTTTTATTTGTAGGAACACTTATATAGTTATTATACCCATTTTTTACATTGTCTATTACTTTTCTCTCTCTCTGTTTATTCTCCTTTTTGATTCTGGCTACGTAAGCCGTTATTTCTCCTCTCAGTACTGCTTTAGCAGTCTCCCAGATTATTGAAAAGTTTTCCACTGATCCTATATTAATTGAAAAATATTCCTCCAATTTAATCTTGAGACAATTTATGAAGTTAAGATTTTTGTTTAAATATTTTGGGTAGAAAAAACCTATCATTCGATCTTGGTTTCTTACTTTAGGAATATCTATCATTATGGGGGCGTGATCAGAGATACAAATCTCAGATATTGAAGCTTTTACCCCACGTTTATATAAACTATCAATTATTAAGAAAAGATCAATCCTAGAGAGTGATTTAAACACTTGCAGTCGGGTTCTGTGATCTCCAAATATCTCTAATTGCAAGGTTTAAACAGATGAAGTTAAATATTTTTGTTTCTAAGTTATCTTTTTTTGTTCTATTCTGATGAATACCTCGTCTTAGTCTATCTATAGAGTATTGAGGTGCCATGTTAAAGTCACCTGCTAAGAACAGGTGCCCTTCTGACACTTGCAAGATTTTAGTTTGGAGAGAATCCCAGAACTTTGGTTCAATTACATTTTGTGGGGAGCTCACCCCATACGAATCTCTCTGCATAAGCCCCACGCCACCCAAATGAATAATCTCAATTACATTTGGTGCATATACATTACATATAGTATATATTGTGCTATCTGTCTTTATTTTAAGGATTAAATATCTACTCTATGGATCTACCATAGTTAATAAGATTTCATATTTTAACTCTTTCCCCAAAAGGATTGCTACTCCATTTTTCCTTCTTAATGATGGTGCAAAAACAACCTCAGCCACCCATGAATATTTTAATTGTTCAGATTCCTCCTTATTTAAATGTCTCCTGTATAAGGTCGATTGTTGTATTAAGTTTTTTAAGGTGTGTCAATATTGTTTTACGTTTTACAGGTGACGTTAAGCCTCCTACGTTCCATGAGGTAAACCTAATGGGTCTATTCATTTTCTTTTACTTAGTTTTATAAGGGAGCGGAAGAGGGAGGGTGGAGAAGAAGAGAGGGAGAAGGAAAAAATAATAATAATTAAAAAATAATTAAAAAAAATAATAATTTGAGTTAGACGGTCATCAGTTTTTTGTATCTCTGTCTCTAGGGTATAGAGAAATAGGTGTCTAATCATTTTCTAGTTCCCTTTATTATAGCAGTCCTGAGTTTAAATGTATTACTCATAATGCTTTGTTATTCTGTGATTCCATGTTCCACAAGTTTCTACTCTCCCTCAATAACTGAATCAAAGAAGAAAGTGTGACCATCGATCAGCACTTTTAGTCTGGCTGGGTATGACCGTGGCCTTCCACCCTACTTTTATCATCCTTCCACAAACTGGTGTGAGTTCTCTTCTCTTCCTAGAAGTTTCAATAGAGAAATCCAGGAAGAGCAAGATCTTATTACCATTATGAATAATTGGTTGTTTTTTACTGTAATTTTGCAAATATAGCTCTTTGTCTTGGTATTTCAGGAACCTTGCTATGATTGGTCTTGGTCTTGCAGGATCTCTTGCATTTTCATTTAATCTCCCCAGTCTATGTACCCTTTCAACAGTGATTAATGGTTGGGATGGAGGTATTTTTAGTAATAAGGGTAAAGTTTGTGTCATTAATTTCATAAGATCATCATCTTGATTAGATTCTGGGAAACCAATAACTCTTAAGATGTTTCGTCTAGATCTATTTTTGATATCATCTAACTTGGCTTTAATTTTAATTATTTCACTTTGATTACTTTCGAATTTTGGTATGTATACATTTGTTACATCTTCCAGGTCAGAGATTCTCTGTTCAGCTTCCACTAGTCGATTAGAAAACTGTCTTACTTCTGTTGTCAATGTTAAAATGTCCTGTTTAATCTCTGTTCTTAATATGTCAAATTTGGGAGTTATAGCTTCTAATATGTTAGTCACTAATAGTTGCATATCTTGGGCCGTTTTCAGATTTTGAGCCTTAGTACCTAGGTGTTCAGATTGGATTTCTACTGGAGTCTCATTAGAATTGGGATTTTTATTCCTTCGCTCTCTTTGTTTATTTGCCATGTCTAGATTAGATCTATTTGTGACTACAGGTGAAGTGATGAATTTATCCATATACTTGGTGAATATATCCTGTGAATTAGGATATTTAGTTAATTTTTAAATGTGGTTTTTTTTTCCCCTTTCTCCTTCCCTTTCCCCTCCTCTCTCTCTCCCCTCCCTCCTCTCTCCCTCTTCCTCCCCTCCTCCCCTCCCATCAAGAGGGTGAAGAGGAAGTATTAATGTGAAACTAAAAAAACTATGGTGGTGAAACAAAAATATAGTGTAAAAAAAGTTAACAAACTAAAAAAGTGTTGCACAATATAAAGTGCTAGTTAGTGTTCTTGTGTGGTTAAAGACCAGGCTATGGCAGTAGTTTATACTCCAGTTATAATTGTTATCTGACTCCTATTAAAGTGATATTTGTACCATCTTTAGTGCCTATCAATTATTACAATGATAGATAAACTATCCTAATGATATTCTATAACATATTTCAATAATCACAGACAGTCATATCATTATTGGGAACTCCAAGTCTAGTAACTATTTACAAATCTTTCAAAGTCAGAACAGATCATATATAAAAATATATCTTCAATATTCCTCAGCGTTATATATATTTATATTTATAAGCGTACTCAGAAGAAGATAACAACAACAAAAAAGTTTTACGCTACATGCATAGCTATATATACCTATAAATTGGAGATTCTCTAGATTGGGGTTAAAATTTTGAGTTACTAATTTCCTCTCTGTTCAATTCAATTTTTAGATACAAGGTTTCTAATTTAGTATATTTTTTATATTAATGAAACATGGTATTTCAAAGCATTTTACCCTTTGTTGACCACTTTGCTGAACCTGTGTAAATAACACTATTTATAACCAGATAAACTAGGAGCTAAATGTCTTAACAACAGTCACAACAAAACAAGCAAAAAAGGGAAAAAAAGAAAGAAGAAAAAAAGGTTCATAAAGAAAAAAATATAAATGTTATATGACAAATAGCTTCTGAGTTAAGCCAAACTCTCTATATATATTTATAGTCCTTTTAGATTCACTTTTAATCCTATTTCCCTGTGCTCTTTTTTTTATAAATATTAGAGCTCCTCCGAATAATAAATGTGGGTTTTAAGTTTTTGCTCCTTGATGAGAGCTATGGATAGTTCTTCCTGATCTGAAATTATAATCAATATATGGAGTGAACCCCACTGTCTTTTAACCTATTGACAGTTTCAAATATAACAAACAGTCCAGCGTCTTTCAAACATTTTTAAATATAGCAATCAGTTCACTATTGTCTTCCACTCACCCCTCCAGCAGATATGTCCTTTCCTTATATTGATCTTTATCCGTGAAGCAAGCTGTCAGATGCAAAGCTATTCCATGCTGCTGGTGTGCTTTATATAATAAAACTTACAGTTAATTCGTTCTGAGCTTGTATCCTCATCTTAGCCGCGTCTGCAGCTGTACAGCCCTTCCCGCATCCGATTCAGTGAACATCCGACGACAAGTAGGTAACCCCTCGGGACTGGATCCCCTCAGACAAGGAGCTCCGCCAACTCCCCACATGCAGCACTTCTGGGTAGGGAGAACAGCCGGTGGTTTTATGCGCCAAACACAGAATCTCAAGTTCTAGCGGGGTATGTGCTCAGGCAGCCTCGTTCAGGCGTGCGTTTTCTCCACGCCGCATCCGCCCCGGGAAGTTGTCAGCTGGAGGACCAGCTCTCCACCGCCGGCACACACGGTCTGTGCACCATCAACTCCCCACGTGCAGCACCGGTGGGTGGGGAGGACAGACACACAGCTGCGCTCTTCAGACAGGTCTCCACCTCCTTTAAAATACACGTCCAGTGAGGAGATTTATTTTTAGGTACGAGTGTTGGGGTGAGTGGGGGATATATTGCTAGATCCAGTGTTACTTTCTTGTGAGTCAATCAGTTATTCTCCCCTCTCATCTATGGATGATGGGGGGGGGGGGTGTTGTTTAGGATAACTCCTTTACCCAAAAATTTTATGGAGCTTGTTATACAACCACCTTTCTCAGCTCCAGGTAAGACAGTTCTTTTTCTAGCGTAGTTGACCAAAAACACGCTATGGAGGAATATACCAGAGAGCAATCAATTACTGGCTGCAGAGCCTTGGAAGAAAAAGAGTTTTCCCTCTCTCCTAGTACACTGTGGGTTTCAGGCGCGAATCAACCGCCTCTAGACCAGCTGCAGGGGATCAGAGCCTGCTCTGTACACAAGCTCCTCCTCTTCCTCCAGACATCCCTCGGCAATACTACTTTAAGAGCTTGTTAACCTTTACATGATACACAAGGATTTGATGTGTGCAACCAGTATGGAATTACACAAGTACTACTTTTAGACTACTGGCAATACCATCTTAAGAGCTTGTTAACCCTTACATTATACACAAGGATATGATGTGTGCAGCCAATACGGAATAACATAAGTACCAACTTTAGACTACTGGCAATAGCACCTTAAGAGCTTATTAACCCTTACATGATACACAAGGATATGATGTGTGGAGCCAGTACAGAATTACACAAGTATCACCTTTAGACTACTGGCAATAGCACCTTAAGAGCTTGTTAACCCTTACATGATACACATGGATATGATGTGTACAGCCAGCACGCAATTACACAAGTACCAACTTTAGACTACTGGCAATACCACCTTAAGAGCTTGTTAACCCTTACATGATACACATGGATATGATGTGTGCAGCCAGTACGGAATTACACAAGTACTACCTTTAGACTACTGGCAATACCACCTTAAGGGCTTGTTAACCCTTACATGATACGCACGGATATAATGTGTGCAGCCAGTACGGAATTACACAAGTACCACCTTTAGACTACTGGCAATACCACCTTAAGAGCTTGTTAACCCTTACATGATACACAAGGATATGATGTGTGCAGCCAGTACGGAATTACACAAGTACCACCTTTAGACTACTGGCAATACCACCTTAAGAGCTTGTTAACCCTTACATGATACACACAGATATGATGTGTGCAGCCAGTACGGAATTATACAAGTACCACCTTTAGACTACTGACAATACCACCTGAAGAGCTTGTTAAAGGGACACTGTAACCAAAAAATTTCTTTCGTGATTCAGATTGAGCATGAAATTTTAAGCAACTTTCTAATTTACTCCTATTATAAAATTTTCTCCATTCTCTTGGTATCTTTATTTGAAATGCAAGAATGTAAGTTTAGATGCCGGCCCATTTTTGGTGAACAACCTGGGTTGTCCTTGGTGATTGGTGGATAAATTCATCCACCAATAAAAAAGTGCTGTCCAGAGTACTGAACCCAAAAGCTTAGATGCCTTCTTTTTCAAATAAAGATAGCAAGAGAACGAAGAAAAATTGATAATAGGAGTAAATTAGAAAGTTGCTTAAAATTGCATGCTCTTTCTGAATTACAAAAGAAAATTTTTGGGTTCAGTGTCCCTTTAACCCTTAAATGATACACAAGGATATAATGTGTGCAGCCAGTACGGAATAACACAAGTACCACCTTTAGACTACTGACAATACCATCTGAAGAGCTTGTTAACCCTTACATGATACACAAGGATATGATGTGTGCAGCCAGTATGGAATTACACAAGTACCACCTTTAGACTACTGGCAATACCACCTTAAGATCTTGTTAACCCTTATGATACACAAGGATATGATGTGTGCAGCCAGTATGGAATTACACAAGTACCACCTTTAGACTACTGGCAATACCACCTTAAGATCTTGTTAACCCTTATGATACACAAGGATATGATGTGTGCAGCCAGTACGGAATTACACAAGTACCACCTTTAGACTACTGGCAATACCACCTTAAGATCTTGTTAACCCTTATGATACACAAGGATATGATGTGTGCAGCCAGTACGGAATTACACAAGTACCACCTTTAGACTACTGGCAATACCACCTTAAGAGCTTGTTAACCCTTACATGATACACATGGATAGTTGCCAACAGTCCCTGATTTCCAGGGACAGTCCCTGGAATTTGTTGTATGTCCCTGGATTTTTTTTGTCCCTGGAAATGTCCCTGAAAATCTCCTTTTTCCACAACATTTGTTGTTTGCATATATATATATATACACACACATACACATATACAGATAGATAGATGATAAATAGATAGTGTATTATTTAAATATAATTCATTCCTAATGGAATATTGTTATTATTGAATGGGTTCACATATTTTTTGTCTTTCTAATTTTCATGCTGTGTTGTAAAAATAACCATATGCCCAGAATGTGTTCCAGAGACTGGGTAGGTGTAAGAGCTTGGTGCTGTAATCTGTATAATAAACTATGGATAAGTCTGAAATATACCATTACTTTCAAATGAGTGTGTTTTGATTGCAGAACTGAGTGGGCGGAGCAGTTTAACAGTAGATCGTCAATACTCCAGTAACCCGCTTGCTTGCTCTGCAAAGTGTCCCTGGAATTTTTTTTGAAATGTTGGCAACTATGGTGATGTGTGCAGCCAGTATGGAATTACACAAGTACCAC
This sequence comes from Bombina bombina, assembly GCF_027579735.1. NCBI lineage: Eukaryota > Metazoa > Chordata > Amphibia > Anura > Bombinatoridae > Bombina > Bombina bombina. Next base: position 464,344,274 of record NC_069505.1, on the reverse strand, counting down.
CTTTAGACTACTGACAATACCACCTTAAGAGCTTGTTAAACCTTATGATACACACGGATATGATGTGTGCAGCCAGTACGGAATTACACAAGTACCACCTTTAGACTACTGACAATACCACCTTAAGAGCTTGTTAACCCTTACATGATACACACAGATATGATGTGTGCAGCCAGTACGGAATTACACAAGTACCACCTTTAGACTAATGGCAATACCACCTTAAGAGCTTGTTAACCCTTACATGATAAACAAGGATATCATGTGTGCAGCCAGTACGGAATTACACAAATACCACCTTTAGACTACTGGCAATACCAGCTAAGAGCTTGTTAACCCTTACATGATACACACAGATATGATGTGTGCAGCCAGTACGGAATTACACAAGTACCACCTTTAAACTACTGACAATATCACCTTAAGAGCTTGTTAACCCTTACATGATACACACAGATATGATGTGTGCAGCCAGTACGGAATTACACAAGTACCACCTTTAGACTACTGGCAATACCACCGTAGGAAGATAACACACTGTATACTCGGATGAATCAGACAGAAGGATGAGATCGCATACTGAAGAAAATTGTCCCTTCCGGAGCACTGTAAGTGCCCTAGTGACGTTATAACACTGCGCTGATAACGCGTAACACGGTACGAGAAGGGTCCAACTGCAGAGTGGAGCTCCACTCTAGACAGGAAGCATGTGACCTCCACTCAAAGCTTTTTTTTTTTTTTTTTAATCAACTTTAATGTAACAAACAAGCTATAGACTGTGACAATGATTATGAAAACGAAACATTTTGTAGCTTTCTTGCTCTTAATGTTCATTCACAGTGTTTTATGCAGATTGTGATTTATAAGGTAACCACTGTGAATGAACATTAACCCCTTAGTGACCAGACCATTGTTACATTTTCTTACCCTTAAAGGGACACTAAACCCAACTATTTTATTTCAGGATTCAAGTAGATAATACAATTTTAAACAACACTCCTATTTACTTTTATTATCTAATTTGCTTCATTCTTCAGATATCCTTTGTTGAAGAAATAGCAATGCACATGGGTGAGCCAATTACAGGAGGCATCAATGTGCAGCAACCAATCAGCAGCTACTGAGCCTATCTAGATATGCTTTTCAGCAAAGTATACCAAGAAAGTGAAGCAAATTAGATCATACAAGTAAATTAGAAAGTTGTTTAAAATTGCATGCTCTTTCTAAATCATGAAATAAAAAATTTGGGTTTCATGTCCCTTTAAGGACCAAGGCTATATTTTCCTCTTACTCATTTAATGTACCCACACATATTATATAACGTTTTTCTCGCCACTAAATGGACTTTCTAAAGATACCATTATTTTCATCATATCTTATAATTTACTATAAATTTTTTAATAAAATATGAGGAAAAAATGAAAAAAACACACTTTTTCTTACTTTGACCCCAAAAATCTGTTACATATCTACAACCACCAAAAAAAAACCATGCTAAATAGTTTCTACATTTTGTCCTGAGTTTAGAAATACCCAATGTTAACATGTTCTTTGCTTTTCTTGCAAGTTATAGGGCAATAAGTACAAGTAGCACTTTGCTATTTCAAAACCACTTTTTTTCAAAATGAGCGCTAGTTACATTGGGACACTGATATCTGTCAGGAATCCCTGAATATCCCTTGACATGTATATATTTTTTTTTAGAAGACACCCCAAAGTATTGATCTAGGCCCATTTTGGTATATTTCATGCCACCATTTCACCACCAAATGCGATCAAATAAAAAAAAAATGTTTATTTTTTCACAAAATTTATTTTTCTCACAGAAATTATTTACAAACAACTTATGCAATTATGGCATAAATGGTTGTAAATGCTTCTCTGGGATCCCCTTTGTTCAGAAATAGCAGACTTATATGGCTTTGGCGTTGCTTTTTGGTAAATAGAAGGCTGCTAAATGCCACTGCGCACGACATGTGTTTTATGCCCAGCAGTGAAGGGGTTAATTAGGGAGCATGTAGGGAGCTTTTAGAGTTAATTTTAGCTTAAGTGTAGTGTAGTAGACAACCCAAAGTATTGATCTAGGCCCATCTTGGTATATTTCATTTCACCGCCAAATGCATAAAATACAAAAAAAAATTCACTTTTTCACAAACTTTAGGTTTCTCACAGAAATTATTTACAAACAGCTTATGCAATTATGGCACAAATGTTTGTAATTTCTTCTCTGGGATCCCCTTTGTTCAGAAAAAGCAGACTTATATGGCTTTGGGATTGCTTTTTGGTAATTAGAAGGCCGCTAAATGCTGCTGCGCACCACACTTGTATTATGCCCAGCAGTTAAGGTGTTAATTCATTAGCTTGTAGGGAGCTTGTACGTTTAATTTTCACTTTAGTGTAGTAGACAACCCAAAGTATTGATCTAGGCCCATTTTGCTATATTTCATGCTACCATTTCACCGCCAAATGCGATCAAATAAAAAAAATGTTTTACTTTTTCACAAACTTTGGGTTTATCACTGAACAAACAGCTTCTGCAATTATAGCACAAATGGTTGTAAATGGTTCTCTGGGATCTCCTTTGTTCAGACCCCCCCCCCCAAACAGCTCTCTAACCCCCCCCCCCCCTTCTACCTTTTAGTGTACATGTTATGTACTTTCAGCTGTCTGCCAGTAGCTAATATTTATTTGCTTTTATTTTTTTTATATACAGTAGATATATAAAATAAAATCTGTAGTGTATTTGCCCACCCTCATTCCCCTACCGCTCTACCCTCTCCCAGTTTATTTTACTAATCTATTATCCCCCTCTCCCTCCTTCCAGCTTCCAACTTTTTCTGTAGTATAAGCGTTCCCACCCGCTCCTGCCCCTCTCACACACCCTACTGCCTTCTTCCTCCTACCTCCAGTGATGGGCCACCCACCTGCCTCCCTCCTATCCTTCGCATGCCACCAACGATCGGCACCATCACTGGCCCTCTCTGCAACGGTTGCTTAGAAAATGGTAATGCACTATGCCTCAATATTGAGGCATTTCTGCAATCTGTGTCCCTTTCTGTATTGTGCAGCGGTGGTGCCAATCGGTGGCGTGGGAGGGTAAGGAGGGAGGCAGGTGGGAGCCCCATCGCTGGAGAGGCTGGGACCACTGCGCTGCATAAAAAAAATATGTTAAGATAGGGATAGAAGGATAGTGATAGATGGATAGAGATACATGGATATAGGTATAGGGAGATAGGGATAGAGATAGAGGAATAGAGATAGAGGGATAGATGGATAGGGATAGATGGACACAGCAATAGAGGGATAGAGGGATATATGGATAGTGATAGAGATAGAGGGATTGGTGATAGATATAGACGGGAGCGGGTGGTACCTCTGCGCTGCAGAAAATTAGATGTTGAAAGTGGCAGGGAGGGTGAAGGAGGGAGGGGGGATAAGAGAGAGGAGATCTGAGTGGATGGGGGGTCAGATGGTAGGCAAAGGTTCTTGGAGGGAGAGGTGGGTAAATAAGGGAGTGGTTAGTAAGTTGGACACATTTTTGACCGTCTACACGGACTTTAACACTAGTATTGCAAACAAATTTGGTTATGTTTTCAAAAAGTAACTGTTATTTTAAAAAGAGTTAAAATCCTTTGAGCCACTTATTTATTTGTGGATATATACACGGCATGAACCCCATCATAGGACAGACATGTTATCAGACTTGCCCAACGCTCTTTATGGAAAACATTGGTGACAACCTTGCTACTTCATATATTTTACCTTTTATGAACAATAAACAGTTATTTTAAAAGGGTTAAAATCCTTTTGGGTCGCTCATTTCTGTGATGATAAATACTCGGCATGAACTTCATCATAGAATAGACAAATATTTTCAGCATGGCCCAAATGCAAACAATCTGGTGCCAACTTTGCAACTTCATATATTTTATCTTATCAAGTAAAGGTATTTAAAATGGGTTAAAATCATTTGGCCCACTAATTTATGTGTGGATATATACAGGGCATGAACCCCATTATAGAATAGACATGTTATCAACCTGGCCCAACGCTTTTTATAGCAAAAAAATTGCAGGCAACCTTGCCATTTCATATATTTTACCTTTTCTAAATAAGTAATTGGTATTTAAAAACTTATAAAATCCTTTGGAATGCTCATTAATGTGTGCTTATATACATGGTATAAGCCTCTCTATAGGATATACATGTTTTCAGCCTGTCACAATGCTTTTTATATCAAACAATCTGGTGCCAACCTTGCCACTTCATATATTTTACCTTTTCTGAATAAGTAACTGGTATTTTAAGTGTTAAAATCCTTTTGGTCACTTATTTCTGTGATGATATATACTCAGCATGAACATCTTCATAGAATATACATATTTTCAGCCGTGCCCAATGCTTTTTATAGCAATTTTTTTGTGCCAACCTGGCCACTTCATATATTTTACCTTTTCTGAATAAGTAACTGGTATTTAAACTGGTATTTAAAAAGGGTTGAAATCCGATGTGTCACTCATTTCTGTGTGCATATATACAGGGCATGATGAACCACTTCATATTTTTAAGTTCTAAGCCTGACCCAATGCTTATATTGCAAACAAAGTTGTGCCAACCTTGCCACTGAATATATTTTACCTTTTTTAAAAGTAACTTGTATTTAAAAAGGTTTAAAATTATTTGCGACACTCATTTCTGTGTGGATATATGTTCTAAGCCTGAACCAACGCTTTATATGGCAAACAAACTTGTGCCAAACTGGAGCTCCACTCAAGATAGGAAACATTTGACCTCCACTCAATATTTTTTTTTTTTTTTTTAAATGGACTTTAACGTAAAAATCAATAGACACAATAATTTAGAAAACTAAATATTTTGCTTTCCTGTTCTTAATGTTCATTGACAGTGGTTTATGCTGATTGCTATTAATAAGGTTAAATAAGCACATTCTTTACATTAGCATATGTTCTGTTAGGGCAAAAGTAATGATTATTGTAAGTTATAAATACAACATCTCCGTAAATCACACCTGGCTGCCATCAGGGGGTTACAGGGGTGACTCCTGTCAGGGGCCAAATGGGCCAGGGTGCCCCATGAGGCAAGAACAACTATTATTTTCTTTAAACAATTTTGGCAGCCACCAGAGGGTACTTCAGCAGAGTGCTACTGAGTGTGGTCAATTTTATTAAAATGAGTAAAGCATTAGCATTTGAGAGGATTTTTGAGTGTGCACTAAACCACTATGCGTAGTGAGACAGACTTGGCACTTAAAAGGATACTAAACACAATTTTTTTTCATTCTAGATTCCGATAGAGCATGCAATTTTAAGCAGCTTTTTAATTTACTTCTATTATCAAATTTTCTTCGTTCTCTTCCTATATTTATCTGAAAAAGAAGAAATAAAAGCGTTTGAGCCGGCCCATGTTAGTTTGAGAACCTGGGTTACGCTTGCTTATTGGATGGCTAAATGCAGGCACCTTTTAGCAAGCTCTATCCAGGGTACTGAACAAAAAATAGTCATGCTCCAAAGCTTTCATTACTAACTTTTCAAATAAAGATAGCAAGAGAACAAATAAAAAATTATAATAGGAATAAATTATAAAGCTGCTTAAAATTGCATGCTCTATCTGAATCATGAAAGAAAAAATGTGGGTCCAGTAGCCCTTTAAGTTTGTACAGTGTGTGTCTGAGTCAGATGGCAGAGCACTTTCATTTGCAGAGGAGGTAGGACTTACATAGTAATTTTTTTTATTTCTTTGTGCAATTTTGGATTGTAACTTCAGTGTGGTAGTAGTATGGTGGGGCCAGGGGTCCATAAAAAACATTTTTTTTTTTTAGCAATCTGCAACAGTGTATTTATGATTATTTGACAATGCTGTAGAAATTCTATATTTAAAGCCATGCATAAAGGTTTCCTCCTTAATACACAAATGGTAGTTGCCCTTTTGAAAGATATTTTTTTTTGTAATATATACATTTTAACTACATTTCAGTTTACTGCCCCTTTATGCAAGGACTTTACAGATGCAAGGAGGCATTTTATCTATGATTTTTACATATGCATAAAAAGTTATACTTTCAAACTAAGATTTCTCAGTGTTTCAAATGATACAGGTTAACTTAACACTGTTCAGTTTACACTACAGCTGACTTAATTTTGAAATACATACAAACAAGCCTAAATCATGCATTTAACCATATCTAATGGTATGAGACCTAGTGCCACGGCTTATGGTTCCACCAAGACCATATAGAGTACAGCATTTTCAAAATCCATAAGTACAGCTGACAGATGGGAACATGTTTACACCATAATTGAAGTGTTGATCTTGTTTGGGGGAAAAAACACAAACATATGTCAACCTTTTAAAAGTACTTTTCTTCATCTAACCATCTACCGATAATATTAATCTACAATTTTGAATTCATAGAGTTTAATTTTTGTTTGCACATTTGCAAATCTGATTGTTTAAAAAGTGATCTCTTAATTTCTGCAATTTTTTTTATCATGCATGTCACACACTGTTTTGTTGTTGTTGTTGGTCTCTCTGTGAGAGTGGGTGTATATGTCTTTGTGCATTATCTGTGTATGTCTGTGAGGGTGTGTGAGTATGTCTTTGTGCTTTTTCTATTTGTGTCCCTGTGAGGGTGTGTGTATGTATGTCTTTGTGTATTTCCTCTTGATGCCTCTGTGAGGGTGGATGTGTATGACTTTTTTTTTAAATGTGGATGTCTCTTTGAGGGTGGGTGAGTATGTCTGTGTGTTTTCTTTGGTTGTCTCTGTGAGGGTGTGTGTATGTATGTGCAGTTTCTGTGGGTGTCTCTCTGAGAGTGTATGTCTCTCTGTTTTCTCTGGATGTCTCAGTGAGGGTGTGTGTGTGTCTCTATGTCTTTGTGTGTTTTATGTGTCTGTGTGTTGATGGGTATATTATGTTAGTGGGTGACTTGTAACCGACACATGAGGGCATTTTGAAACTCATATGATTGTCTGTAATACAGCAAACAACACCCACAACTTCCTTTAACATGTTTCTTAGATAGACATATATGGACATTTTATGTTACTCCTCTAACTGCATTTCCTGTAGCCTCATGATGCGAGACTGCTATATAACTGCTGTGTATACTTACAGTAAACGGAACTAGTGAGAAACACTCTCTGTGCTTGTGTGCTTTCTTGCTGTTCCCCGGAGCTCTGGAGAATCGTGTTCAATCAAGGTCAGAAACCATTTGAACTTATAACCCTAACCTTATACTATGAAAGCAGAAGCAACAATAGGCTACTGCTATATATATACTGTTACCTATAATTATCTTGTATCTTCATACTTGTGGTAGTGTGTTATTAAAGCACTGACTCAGAAATGGTGTTAATTATCTTATTTTTTTATTATTATCAATAATTTAAACAATAACACACCACCACCCCTTGTCCATCAGTCATTTGTTGAACATGGCATTAACTTGGAGGCCCTGTTGGTCAAGACATGCCTGCAAAAACAACTCCATATCTTCTCTGTGCTGAAATACAAAGAGGAATGGCTCCCTTGCTTCTGGTTCTTCTCTTTGCATCACGTTATCTATGGGCTTCTGGCGGTCATCTTCATTCATTGACACATAACTTGGCATGGTTATGCGCCCATAGAACAGTGCCTCATTCTTGACAACCCATTGTATAGCAATGTGTAGATCTTTAATGATTGCTGGCTCCTGTGTCAAGCACATGGGAGGAAACTTAGTCATAGTCAGAATCAAAACTGTTATTTTCATAATAATAAAAAAAATCATTTAAGGGATACTCAAGTCAAAAACAGACTTTTATAAATCATAAAGAACATGCAGTTTCCAATTTACTTCCATAATAAAATCTGCTTTGTTCTCTTGTTATCCTTTGCTGAAGGAACAACATTGCACTACTGGCAGCAAGATGAACACATATAGGCCGCGTTCGGGCAGCGCTCAGGAGCTAGTGGAGGCGCTTCACTTCCAGCGATGACGTGGCGCTAGGTGACGTCACAAGCAAGGGAGCTTAGAGAAAACGATTGCATGCGCAAAGGGATCTGCTGCACAATAATGAACGTTTTTAAATAAGCTCCCTTGTAGCTGACTGTAAAAATGTTTAAATTGTGTCTCTCTTTATTAGTGGAGGATTATTTTTATTTAAGCTGTTTACACAACACCGTTGTTCGAGAATGGTTTCCCCTGCCTCTCGGCAAACATTGGAACTCTGACCCACCTTCATTCAGCTGTTCTCAGCTCAGCCCCTGTAGCTTATCCTGCCCCATTCAGCTAATAATACTACAGGTGCTGAGCTGAGAGCAGCTGAATGGAGGTGGGTCAGAGTTCCGATGTTTGCCAAGAGGCTGGGGAAACAATTCTCAGCATAACACCGGATAAGCCTGACAGCAGCATTTAGTACAGGGCAAATTGGAGATAGGTTACTTAACCTATCTCCAATTTGCCCTGTACTAAATGCTGCTGTCAGACTTATCTGCCTCACCTGTCCCTCCTCTGCTGCTTATAAAAACATGGCAGCCTCCACAGCAAAACGTGTGTGGAGGCTGCAATGTTGACAAGCGTATGAGCTTGCTCTGAAAAGTGACAGCTTTTCCAGCACGATGGAAGCGCTGGGACTTATATCATCAGAGCACTCAAAAACGCCAGGCATCTCACTTGCAAATGTGAGGAAAATGCTACAAGCGAGTCCCAGTTTGCTTGGAGCGCTGCCCGAACGGAGCCATAGTCATCCAATCGCAAAAGACAAATGTGTGCAGGCAAAAATCAGCAGCTAGCTCCCACTAGTGTTGAATATGTGCGTATTCTCTTTCAGCAAGGGATAACAAGAGAACAAAGCACATTTAAAAATAGATATGAATTTATAAGTGTCTTAAAATGACATGTTCTATCTAAATCATGCAAGTTAAATTTTGAATTTACTATCCCTTTATCTCCTTAAGGACCGCAGTTGTAACAGATGAAAAAAATGAAATAGTAAAAATAATAAAAATAAATAGTTATGTAGGGTTAGATCTAGGCTTAGTGGTAGATCTAGGGGGAGGGTTAGATCTAGGGTTAGATCTAGGCTTAGTGGTAGATCTAGGGGGAGGGTTAGATCTAGGGGGAGGGTTAGATCTAGGGTTAGGGTTAGATCTAGGCTTAGTGGTAGATCTAGGGGGAGGGTTAGATCTAGGGTTAGATCTAGGCTTAGTGGTAGATCTAGGGGGAGGGTTAGATCTAGGGTTAGATCTAGGCTTAGTGGTAGATCTAGGGGGAGGGTTAGATCTAGGGGGAGGGTTAGATCTAGGGTTAGGGTTAGATCTAGGCTTAGTGGTAGATCTAGGGGGAGAGTTGGGGTTAAAAGGTCACTGAAGGAGAAAAAGGTTAATCGTAAAAATTGAAAATTGGGTATTTCAAAACTCAGGACAAAATGAAGAAACTGTTTAGCCATGTTGTTTTCTTGGGGGTTGTAGATGCGTAACAGATTTTGGGGGTAAAAGTTAAAAAAAAAGTGTGGTTTTTAATATTTTTAATCATAATTTATAAAAATATTTATTAAAAATTATATGATATGATGAAAAGAATGGTATTTGTAGAAAGTCAATCTTATGGCGAGAAAAACGGTATATAATATGTGTGGGTACAGTAAAGGCGTAAGAGGAAAATTACAGCTAAACACAAACACCACAGCAATGTAAAAATAGCCCTGGTCGCTAACGCTAAAAAATTGGTACAACAGTCAGGTCACTAAGGGGTTAAATATGGTAAAAAAAAAAAAAAGCAGCAAACCTTGTTCTTGTTTAAAGAGAACTTCCCCATGGAGGATGTGGATGTCACATTATTTTTGTTGTGTAGAGTGGAGCTTTAAATAGTTCAATATTGTTAATTTAAAACAGTAGATAATACATGAAAACTAAAGAATTACTCCTGTGATTTCCTGAGATGATCTATTTATAACTTAGAATAATCATTACATTTGCTTATACTTTGCCTTAACCTTATAAATGTCACTCGCCATAAACCAAAATAATGCAATTTTGTTTTCAGAATTGTGCCTATTGGTTGTTTGATACATTAAAGTTTATTTAAAAAAACAAAAAAAAACAAAAACGTTTTCTGAATGATTGTGCATATTGGTTGTTTGATACATTAAAGTTTTATTGAAATAGAAAAAAAATTGCAGTGGAGGTCACATGTTTCCTGTCTAGAGTGGAGCTCCACTCTGCAGATAGACTACTTTGCACGGTACCGAGCGCTGTGTGTGTTACCGACACTAGCAGCGTCTGACGTAGATATAATTTTACTGCAGCTACTTCTGTGTGTGCAATACGGTAGGAGACTAGTAGTAGAGTCATTAAATATAAACTACAGTTCCCACAATGCTTTGCTCACAATCTGTAAAACAAGCTTTATCAGTACTGTATGGAAACGCACACAGTGTCAATTCGGTTAGCTGAAGCCTAGGATAACTTGACCTTGCTGTTACTATACCACGCACTGATGTCCCTAGTAACTGCCTCCTGCACGCACATCACGTACAATAAAGGTTTTCCCTTACTAAAGATGGCGACCCTCGTATGAGCTGCTTTATTTATAAAATAATTCCGGTATTTCGTCATATGATTGCGACGACTTAAGTACAGGTAACATAATTGTTTTTATATGTGTGTGTATGTGTATCTCTCTATATATATTGATTTATGTGTGTGTGAGACAGAGGGAACCTCTCTATAATATTATATATCTGTGTATAAGTTACTGGTGTGTGTGAGAAAGAGGGGAGTAGGGGACCTCTATATAATATTATATATCTGTATATAAGGTACTGGGGAAAGGCTGTGTGTGAGACAGAGGGAACCTCTCTATAATATTATATATCTGTATATAAGGTACTGGGGAGTGGGCTGTGTGTGTGAGACTGAGGGAACCTCTCTATAATATTATATATCTGTATATAAGTTACTGGGGTGGGACTGTGTGTGTGTGAGACAGAGGGAACCTCTCTATAGTATATATCTGTATATAAGGTACTGGGAGGGGCTGTATGTGTGTGAGACAGAGGGAACCTCTCTATAATATTATATATCTGTATAAAAGGTACTGGGGAGGGTCTGTGTGTGTGTGTGACAGAGGGAACCTCTCTATAATATTATATATCTGTATATAAGGTACTGGGGAAGGGCTGTGTGTGTCTGTGTGAGACAGAGGGAACCTCTCTATAATATTATATATCTGTATATAAGGTACTGGGGAGGGGCTGTATGTGTGTGAGACAGAGGGAACCTCTCTATAATATTATATATCTGTATAAAAGGTACTGGGGAGGGTCTGTGTGTGTGTGTGTGACAGAGGGAACCTCCCTATAATATTATATATCTGTATATAAGGTACTGGCGAGGGGCTGTGTGTGAGACAGAGGGAACCTCTTTATAATATTATATATCTGTGTGTAATGTACTGAGGAGGGGCTGTGTGTGAGAGACAGAGGGAACCTCTCTATAATATTGTATATCTGTATATTAGGTACTGGGGAGAGGCTGTGTGTGTGAGACAGGGGGAACCTCTCTATAATATTATATATCTGTATATAAGGTACTGGGGAGGGTCTGTGTGTGTGTGTGAGACAGAGGGAACCTCTCTATAATATTATATATCTGGATATAAGGTACTTGGGAGGGGCTGTGTGTATGGCAGGCAGAAGGAATCTCTCTATAATATTTATCTGTAGATAAGGTACTGGGGAGGGGCTGTGTATGTGTGAGACAAAGGGAACCTCTCTATAATATTATATATCTGTATATAAGGTACTGGGGAGGGGCTGTGTATGTGTGAGACAGAGAGAACCTCTATAATATTATATATCTGTATATAAGGTACTGGGGAGGGGCTGTGTATGCATGAGACAGAGGGAACCTCTATAATATTATATATCTGTATATAAGGTACTGGGGAGAGGCTGTGTGTGTGTAAGACAGATGGAACCTCTCTAGATTATTAGATATCTGTATATAAGGTACTGGGGAGAGGCTGTGTGTGTGGGACAGAGGGAACCTCTCTATAATATTATATATCTGTATATAAGGTACTGGGGAGAGGCTGTGTGTGTGAGACAGAGGGAACCTCTCTATAATATTATATATTTGTATATAAGGTACTGGGGAGAGGCTGTGTGTGTGTGAGACAGAGGGAACCTCTCTATAATATTATATATTTGTATATAAGATACTGGGGAGGGGCTGTGTGTGTGTGAGACAGAGGGAACCTCTCTATAATATTATATATCTGTATATAAGATACTGGGGAGGGGCTGTGTGTGTGAGACAGAGGGAACCTCTCTATAATATTATATATCTGTATATAAGATACTGGGGAGGGGCTGTGTGTGTGTGTGAGACAGAGGGGACCTCTCTATATTATTATATATCTGTATATAAGGTACTGGGGAGTGGCTGTGTGTGTGTGAGACAAAGGGAACCTCTCTATAATATTATATATCTGTATATAAGATACTGGGGAGGGGCTGTGTGTGTGTGAGACAGAGGGAACCTCTATAATATTATATATCTGTATATAAGGTACTGGGGAGGGGCTGTGTATGTGTGAGACAGAGGGAACCTCTATAATATTATATATCTGTATATAAGGTACTAGGGAGAGGCTGTGTGTGTGTGTGAGACAGAGGGGACCTATAAAATATTATATATCTGTATATAAGGTACTGGGGAGAGGCTGTGTGTGATACTGTACAGCGGTACTGACAGGGTTAATTCACCTCTGTATAGTGATATGTGTCTGTGTATACAGTGATTGTATATGTGCTGTGTGTGTGAGACAGAGGGAACCTCTCTATAATATTATATATCTGTATAAAAGGTACTGGGGAGGGTCTGTGTGTGTGTGTGACAGAGGGAACCTCTCTATAATATTATATATCTGTATATAAGGTACTGGGGAAGGGCTGTGTGTGTCTGTGTGAGACAGAGGGAACCTCTCTATAATATTATATATCTGTATATAAGGTACTGGGGAGGGGCTGTATGTGTGTGAGACAGAGGGAACCTCTCTATAATATTATATATCTGTATAAAAGGTACTGGGGAGGGTCTGTGTGTGTGTGTGTGACAGAGGGAACCTCCCTATAATATTATATATCTGTATATAAGGTACTGGCGAGGGGCTGTGTGTGAGACAGAGGGAACCTCTTTATAATATTATATATCTGTGTGTAATGTACTGAGGAGGGGCTGTGTGTGAGAGACAGAGGGAACCTCTCTATAATATTGTATATCTGTATATTAGGTACTGGGGAGAGGCTGTGTGTGTGAGACAGGGGGAACCTCTCTATAATATTATATATCTGTATATAAGGTACTGGGGAGGGTCTGTGTGTGTGAGACAGAGGGAACCTCTCTATAATATTATATATCTGGATATAAGGTACTTGGGAGGGGCTGTGTGTATGGCAGGCAGAAGGAATCTCTCTATAATATTTATCTGTAGATAAGGTACTGGGGAGGGGCTGTGTATGTGTGAGACAAAGGGAACCTCTCTATAATATTATATATCTGTATATAAGGTACTGGGGAGGGGCTGTGTATGTGTGAGACAGAGAGAACCTCTATAATATTATATATCTGTATATAAGGTACTGGGGAGGGGCTGTGTATGCATGAGACAGAGGGAACCTCTATAATATTATATATCTGTATATAAGGTACTGGGGAGAGGCTGTGTGTGTGTAAGACAGATGGAACCTCTCTAGATTATTAGATATCTGTATATAAGGTACTGGGGAGAGGCTGTGTGTGTGGGACAGAGGGAACCTCTCTATAATATTATATATCTGTATATAAGGTACTGGGGAGAGGCTGTGTGTGTGAGACAGAGGGAACCTCTCTATAATATTATATATTTGTATATAAGGTACTGGGGAGAGGCTGTGTGTGTGTGAGACAGAGGGAACCTCTCTATAATATTATATATTTGTATATAAGATACTGGGGAGGGGCTGTGTGTGTGTGAGACAGAGGGAACCTCTCTATAATATTATATATCTGTATATAAGATACTGGGGAGGGGCTGTGTGTGTGAGACAGAGGGAACCTCTCTATAATATTATATATCTGTATATAAGATACTGGGGAGGGGCTGTGTGTGTGTGTGAGACAGAGGGGACCTCTCTATATTATTATATATCTGTATATAAGGTACTGGGGAGTGGCTGTGTGTGTGTGAGACAAAGGGAACCTCTCTATAATATTATATATCTGTATATAAGATACTGGGGAGGGGCTGTGTGTGTGTGAGACAGAGGGAACCTCTATAATATTATATATCTGTATATAAGGTACTGGGGAGGGGCTGTGTATGTGTGAGACAGAGGGAACCTCTATAATATTATATATCTGTATATAAGGTACTAGGGAGAGGCTGTGTGTGTGTGTGAGACAGAGGGGACCTATAAAATATTATATATCTGTATATAAGGTACTGGGGAGAGGCTGTGTGTGATACTGTACAGCGGTACTGACAGGGTTAATTCACCTCTGTATAGTGATATGTGTCTGTGTATACAGTGATTGTATATGTGCTGTGTGTGTGTGACAGAGGGAACCTCTCTATAGTATTATATATCTGTATATAAGGTACTGGGAAGGGGGCTGTGTGTGTGAGACAGAGGGAACCTCTCTATAGTATTATATATCTGTATATATGGTACTGGGGAGGGGCTGTGTGTATCTGAGGCAGAAGGAATCTCTCTATAATATTATATATCTGTATTTAAGGTACTGGGGCGAGACTGTTTATGTGTGAGACAGAGGGAACCTCTCTATAATATTATATATCTGTATATAAGGTACTGGGGAGGGGCTGTGTATGTGTGAGACAGAGGGAACCTCTCTATAATATTATATATCTGTATATAAGGTACTGGGGAGGGGCTGTGTGTATGCCAGGCAGAAGGAATCTCTCTATAATATTATATATTTGTATATAAGGTACTGGGGAGGGGCTGTGTATGCGTGAGACAGAGGGAACCTCTCTATAATATTATATATCTGTATATAAGGTACTGGGGAAGGGCTGTGTGTATGAGAGACAGAGGGAACCTCTCTATAATATTGTATATCTGTATATTAGGTACTGGGGAGAGGCTGTGTGTGTGAGAAAGGGGGAACCTCTCTATAATATTATATATCTGTATATAAGGTACTGGGGAGGGTCTGTGTGTGTGTGAGACGGAGGGAACCTCTCTATAATATTATATTTCTGTATATAAGGTACTGGGGAGGGGCTGTGTATGTGTGAGACAGAGGGAACCTCTCTATAATATTATATATCTGTATATAAGGTACTGGGGAGGGGCTGTGTGTATGCCAGGCAGAAGGAATCTCTCTATAATATTATATATCTGTATATAAGGTACTGGGGAGGGGCTGTGTATGCGTGAGACAGAGGGAACCTCTCTATAATATTATATATCTGTATATAAGGTACTGGGGAGGGGCTGTATGTGTGTGAGACAGAGGGAACCTCTCTATAATATTTTATATCTGTATCTAAGGTACTGGGGTGGGGAGGGGCTATGTGTGTGAGACAGAGGGAACCTCTCTATAATATTATATATCTGTATATAAGGTACTGGGGAGGGGCTATGTGTGTGAGACAGTGAACCTCTCTATAATATTATATATATGTATCTAAGGTAATGGCGAGGGGCTGTGTGTGATACAGAGGGAACCTCTTTATAATATATATCTGTGTATAAGGTACTGAGGAGGGGCTGTGTGTATGAGAGACAGAGGGAACCTCTCTATAATATTGTATATCTGTATATTAGGTACTGGGGAGAGGCTGTGTGTGTGAGAAAGGGGGAACCTCTCTATAATATTATATATCTGTATATAAGGTACTGGGGAGGGTCTGTGTGTGTGTGTGAGACGGAGGGAACCTCTCTATAATATTATATTTCTGTATATAAGGTACTGGGGAGGGGCTGTGTATGTGTGAGACAGAGGGAACCTCTCTATAATATTATATATCTGTATATAAGGTACTGGGGAGGGGCTGTGTGTATGCCAGGCAGAAGGAATCTCTCTATAATATTATATATCTGTATATAAGGTACTGGGGAGGGGCTGTGTATGCGTGAGACAGAGGGAACCTCTCTATAATATTATATATCTGTATATAAGGTACTGGGGAGGGGCTGTATGTGTGTGAGACAGAGGGAACCTCTCTATAATATTTTATATCTGTATCTAAGGTACTGGTGTGGGGAGGGGCTATGTGTGTGAGACAGTGAACCTCTCTATAATATTATATATATGTATCTAAGGTAATGGCGAGGGGCTGTGTGTGATACAGAGGGAACCTCTTTATAATATATATCTGTGTATAAGGTACTGAGGAGGGGCTGTGTGTATGAGAGACAGAGGGAACCTCTCTATAATATTGTATATCTGTATATTAGGTACTGGGGAGAGGCTGTGTGTGTGAGACAGGGGGAACCTCTCTATAATATTATATTTCTGTATATAAGGTACTGGGGAGGGGCTGTGTGTGTGTGTGAGACAGAGGTTCCCTCTGTCTCACACACAGCCCCTCGCCAGTACCTTATATACAGATATATAATATTA